>NC_088804.1:22910486-22967986 GCF_011386835.1 Chrysemys picta bellii | reverse complement strand
ATGATGAATTCAGAACTACTATCATGTTAAGAGCACCAATTTATAAAGAAGAATTCATTGGTTAAGATCTGAAAAAATAGTTTCTCAGGCCCTACTGACCCAGTTTTCAACAAAAAAGAATCAAGTGATGCAAATTAAGTTTTGAGACATTGTTATACAGGCTGAGAAATTTGTAAAACTGTGTTTTGCTGTAATTTCTTAATAGAAGCCTCAATGACTATTTAATTCTTCATTACTTGAAAAATCTAGTTTCATTGTATTCTACAGGTTTATCTTTCACAGGCAGTGATAAAATACACATTATACAGTGATAAAACTCTTTCAGTAGAAACACTGCAGTAACATATTTAATTGTAGAGGACTAAAGAATATTTGGACTTTGTTAATGTAAAAATCAATGCCATATTATTTTCATCTGATAAAGAAGTTCTCAAAATCCTTGCATCCTTGCATCTATACATATGAAATTGTATATTATATTCATGGACTTTTTTTTTAGCTTTCATTGTAAGAGACTAAAGAAGACAATCAGAAATTAATCAACCAGCATGCATGATTAACAATATTCTCCAGTATAAAAGCCACAAGTTGTTATTGCACATATTTTGCTTCCATCTCTAAATGCATCAATATAACAATTTCAGAAGTGAAAGTATATGGTTTTAATAAGATGTCGAGTTTTAGTTAATAATAATTTTAAATTAATGGCAGCAGAGAGAATAACATTGCAATGTTATCTCTTGACTCTCAAACAATTCATTTAATGAACCAGAACATTTGGAATTCAAAAACTCTACCTTTCAGGTGCCACAGATTTTTTTTTTTTTAATTATTAAGTCTATGTTTAGTTCAATGTCATTCAGAAAACTCAGAAGTTCTGAGACTCTCTTCTTCTTGTTATCCTCTAAACTTTTCTAAAAGCCCAGGAAGGATTCTCGCAGAATTTAGCTAAATGATTTATAGATCACTTACTTCAAACCCATTTATGGTCATGCTCTTTATACTGAAAGAAAGGTGATACTTTATACATTAAAAGGACAGCAATAATTTTTTTATAATGTTTAGGATTTTAACAATTTGAAAAAATGTTTTTCTTTATCCTGACATATTTTCAATCCTCTTAAAACAATAGGAACAACTATATATAGTAGGAAATTAGCTCTTGCCTGTTACGCTTGTTCCTACATAGCATTTTCTAATATGTCTCACCAGTAATAAATTGTAAACGAGGCTATGACTCTAAGAGTAGACAGTGTGTTTCATGGGTATTTAAACAACAACATTAAGTACTATAGGAATCTGTGGAATGTGGAGTGCAGATTTATGTGTCTTAACAATTTCTTTACTGGTTTGTAATAAGCCTGAAAACTAACACTTTGTTTTTATATTAATTTGGCCTTAGAAGTCGAGTATACTGGAGCATGACAAGAACAACAAAAATAAACTGGCATATACTTAATAACTGTAACAGTGAATTGCCTCCAATACTAAAATATTTATCGAAACTGGGGGAAAAAAACTAAAAAGAATTACCCTCTACAGCCTGCTACCAGATCTTTAACAGTGGGCAACGTAATGCCTTAAGGTACCTCAAACTGTCTTTCATTTTCTAGACTTAATGGCTGATTGCAGAAATCAATGTTGCCATTAGTAACAGAGTATTTGTTATGGCATGATTTCCTCTGTTGTTAGCCTTGCAGAATGATTACAGTATTAGTGAGGTGCTTTCTTTATAAAGGGCTGAAGATATAACTTTCAATTTACTATCCATTAGTAAGTGGCTTTGGAAATATAGATGAGGCCAGAAATCTTACCTGTTATTACTTGGAGATTTTATTTCAGCAGTCATAGGCTAGTAACTTTAAAAATTGTATCAGGAAGCTCAATATTTTATAGACCTCTTCAGTGAAATATTATCTGCTTTGCTATTTTATACACAGCAAGTTAACATGACATACAATGCAATTAAAATGTTTCAGTTCAATTTCTATTTTTTTTGTACTTTCAAATACACATGGAATAAATGGAAGGATGCACACATGTTAAAATAAGCATATAAATGAAAATTATGTCAAGAAACTAATAATGGATTTGATTTTATTTATTTTTTTGCTCTAGTCAGCATGGTGACCTGGTGGCAGTGCACATCTCAGCTAAATAACTGAATTGGTTGGGGACTGGGACTAGGCTGTGTCTCTCAGGAGGGCTGGCGGCCAATACAATACAACCCTTTGAGCTATAGCTTAAAGAAAGTAGCTTGCTTCACCTTTCCACCTGGAGGCAATAGTAGTGTATAGAAGAGGGAGAGAGCAGGGATACAACAGAGGAGCTTTAGAAACCCGGAGAAAAGGGTTCCCCAAGTGACACCCTCATTGGTGAAAGCACAGACCTTGTACACTGCCACCTGTGGCATAGCTGAAGAGATAGCTGAAAGGCCAGGAAAAGTTTGCCCATGAAAAATATCCATCGGTGAAATGAGAATTTATTTAAAAAGTGTGAAAGGATTTTTAAAAAAGAGAACCCAAAATACCATGCTCTAGCACACAGCACCACAGCCCTGCAAACTATTAGGGAACTGTAAGTATGAACAACACTGGTAAATTGTATAAACTACTACATTATTGTCATTTAAACTATAGCAACTAATTTCTCAGTCAAAATTGGTGATGGATAAGTTAGCATACCTGAAGAGGAAGGTGAGGAAGGATGTGGACTGTCCTCCTGTGCACTTCCTGTCTGTGAGAGACCCCCACCTACTCCACTTTCTTCAGTAATGTTAGAGGACCCTGGTGTTGTCGACCTGCTGACAGACTGAGACTCTTGATCACTTCCAGACCCACGTCGCTCATCGAGGCTACTTTGAATTATCTCTTCTTCTGCTTTTCTGTCTCTCTTGTGTACCCTGGAGTGAACAACAACTTGGTGGTATGTTCTAAAAACCCGTCCACAGTCAGGACACTCAGTTGGCTTTTCTTTCACATTTCCATGACTTTGCATGTTATAATCAAGTCCCTGGTTCATACCATGTGACAAAAAATCTCGACTGCCTTCTAAAGGGTCTAGTTTGTTTGGCAAGTCTCTCTGATTGCCCATTTTAGTGCTGTGAACCAAATCAGCAGGCATTTTCTGCTTAGAGCCATCTGCTCCTACTAACACATACTCCCGCTTCTCCTTATCAAACATAACTCCAGCATTTGCCAAAGTGTCTTCATGGCTGCGCTGTATCTGCTGCTCTTTAGACAAAAAGCCATGTTCCATGGCCATTCCCCTTGCCATAAGCTGCCAGGCTTGATAGCTGTTTACTGGATCCATCTCTGCAGCCTTGGCAGCAGCCTGTAACCTTTCTATACAGCTGGATTTCAGAGGAGGCACCAGATTGAGACATCCCAATAAAGAATGTTTATCCCCTTCAGCAATACTGTGGCCGATGCCAGCAATGGGTGAAAGGAGTTTCCCCAGAACTTCTCTCTCTTTCATGGGCAAATCTCCTTTGTTATAAATCTGATTTTGTTCACTTAAACTTGCTTTGTCTGGAGGAAGAAAGCCACTTTGCAAACATGATAGGTATCGTGAATACAAGTTTGCATGAGCTTCCTGTGACATACTGCTGATGGATACAGGTACTTCTGGATCATTAGGAGATTTGTTCTTTACGGATAATTTATTCAGATGAACTTTCATGTGATTTTTAAGAAACCAAGGCTCTTTGAAGCGCCTCCCACAAATCTGACAGCAGTGCTCAAAGGAATCTTTGTGCTTTCTCATGTGGCCTTTCAGGAACCAGGCTTGGCTAAATACTTGGCCACACACCTCACAGCGAAACTCATTGGTAGATTGTTCTCCATTCCCATTGGATCCCTGGCCTTGAGCTGACTCCGCAGTTATGTGAGCTTTCTCCACGTGACTAATCAGCTCCTCCTCCTGAGAGGCAGCAAAGTCGCACAGAGTACACTTGTAAGGCTTGTGCAGGATCCTTATGTGTCTGTCCAGCTCTTCCCGCTTCTTAAACTTTCCTTTGCAAAATGTGCATCTGAACCCAGCAGTCTGAGCTACTACTTCTTCCAGGACACTCACGGGCTTTGGAGAGGGGACAGGGTTCGAAATATCAGGTGTGCTGTGATTAGCTGGCACAGACAAATTACAGTTTGCCAGAGGTGTTGGCTGCGAATGCTGCTGTGCTTTCACATCAGGTCGTGGCTGCAAAAGGCTGCTTTTCATCTGCTTGTCTCGCAGAATCGCCCTCTCCTCCAGCTCGTGTAAAAGCCGGTTTTCTTCTCGGACTCTTCCCCGGCCTTTGCCAAGGTTTCCAAGTTTGTGAGTACGTAGGTGAATCTTCAGGTTGCCTTTCTGAGCTGCTCTATGGTCGCAGTATGGACACTTAAATGGTTTCTCTCCAGTGTGAGTGCGCATGTGGAGCGATAGGATGCTATTAAACCGAAAGCGTTTCCCACAGAGGGGACATGGGTACTTTCTGTTCTTCCTGGCGTCATCCTCGATATCACTCATCTGAGACATGATCCCAAGATTTTGTCCATTTAAAAATTGTTGCAGATCCACTCTTCCATTCAAACTGGTGTCAACATCTCTATTGAGCTGATTTGCTAACAGTGCCATCTGACTGCTGATTGGCTGATTTGCTATAGCCACGTGACTTTTCTCTTCTAGTGCTGCTGAGGCCTTCTCCTCAGTATTCTGCCTGTTTTGAAGTTCTGGAAAGGCATGACTGAGCTGTGAAGTTATCTGATGCAGCTTCTGGCTCATTGAATACTGGCCATTAAGTATGGTACTGTTGAGATGGGCGTCAGCTTCTGATACAGCTGAAGAAACACCAAGGCACAAACTAGCTTCCTCCATCCCTGAAAATAAGGAGATAGTTTAGATTTGTACTACAAAATAGTTATAAGCAGTGAATCAACTATATCTGCGGACATAATATTTTCATTTTATGTTGAACCTACACATAATAATGCAAAGGAATTATAGTAGAAAACAATAAAAAGTATATTAAATGCTAATTATACTATACAGTTGTGATATTTGTTCTTAATTATATAATGCCTTCATTGTACTGTATGTTTACTGATTTAAATTATTAATTAGTATTTTAAAATAGCATGTTGACAGTTTCAGTATCTAATTATTAAAGGGGTGGCATAAGCTTTCAATGTCTCTTGTTCTATTTCCTGTGAAACTGCACCTGTTTACATTTTCAATCTATAGAAAAAGAAACATTATGCATCTCTCCCATTTCCATTTTAAAAAGCACAAACAGAAAACAAAAAATAACTTTCAGTTCTATTAACCATTTTCAATATATTACACATTCCACAATGAGAAAAATAGTTTTATGATTTGACAAAAAAAAAAAAAGAAGGCATGATATTTACTGGTATACAATAAACCAAGATAATGTTTTTTGGAAAAAATAAAGTAAAGGACAAGCTTTAGAACAATAAAAGGGATTTTGCTTCAGTCAACAAAAAGTGCAGTAATATCTCATTAAGCTGATTAGTATGCTGCTTAGAAACAGTACTAGGTGCTGTAACACATGATTATAATCATAAAAATCCTTCAGTGTTTGCAAGTAAGCATTAACGAGGTATATTAAATTTTAAGGAGACTGCGACTAGCAGCTTTGTAAACCTCTGAGATTAAGATTTAACCCTTCTGTTACAAGACATTGTTTTTTGTCATTTTGAAACTGTGGCCATCAAAAAAAAATCCATACATTATCTTGTGGTAAATCTTGTAATTCATTGTTGAGACCCTTCAGATTTCCGTTCTTAGAAAAACTTTAGGTTTATAAAGAAATATCTCTGTCCTTCGAGGGTAAAATATGTAATTTAAGGGACTTTGATTTGTTTTAAAGAGTTCTCTTACAGAACTAGATAAAAACAATTAAAATCCAGGGGAGGGGCTATAGGAAATATCAACAAATGTAAGTATTTTAAATAACTTTCCCAATACACAGTAATGAGTACAAATAGTACCTTCAGTATGTGTATTGCAGAAAATTAGAACTCAAAGCTGTTCGTTAAACACAAGTGCTCAGTTCTGGTCTGCATAATTGTCCATAATAATATTCTATTCTTGCCACATTCTTTAGTCTATTCAGAAATAATGTATCTATAATACTCTATTTAAAAAAAAATTACATTAATGACTTTTGAACAATAAGAAACTATAAGGTCAGATGCAAACATAATGAAGATCTGTCTTATTTACACATATAATTAGACATTTTCTCCTCCATAAAATTACCAAATTCCTTAACTGCTTACTGAAATTACTGAATACTTATTTAATTGATTCAACTTATTATTCATGTCTGGACACAGAAACTTACGCACCAGGCTTGCTGCAAAGGCAACATGTTCGGCCCAGGTGGAGACCAAACCTCACATTGTCTTATAATGGCCACTTACCAGACAATCTGAGGCCCAGATCTGGCAAATACTGAAGATGTTTGCAACTGTGCTCATGGGAGTAGTTCCATAGACTTCAATGGGACAACTCTTGTAAGCAAACTTATACATGTGCTTAAGTATTTGCAAGATCAGGGTCTAAGAGAAGTCTGGTTGTTGTCCATAGGGCGGCCTGTTTGGTTTTCCTTGACAGGATGACTGATGTTGAGATTAAGATCTTATAAGAGAAAAAGAGGAAATATACATTGACGTATATTAAAGATGAGCCTGAACCACAAAGTTCATGTTTGTATCCAGATCAGAACTTCTTCAAAGTTCAGTCGTGTTCAGATCCAGGGATTGTGTTTGGGCCCATTTCTAGCATTCAGCATTATTTATAAATACATAGATTAGACATAGAAGTATGTAATACACATAATACTTAGCACTTACTTTCTGTGCTAAGTATTATGTGTATTACATACATGTGTATTTTAATAAATAAATTAATTAATGGAGATATCCTAGAACTGGAAGGGACCTTGAAAGGTCATTGAGTCCAGCCCCCTGCCTTCACTAGCAGGACCAAGTACTGATTTTGCCCCAGATTCCTAAGTGGCCCCCTCAAGGATTGAACTCACAACCCTGAATTTAGCAGGCCCATGCTCAAACCACTGAGCTATCCACCCCCTCCCCTTTTACACCTATATAAATTTGCAACACCTCTGAGTTGGTTATAGGTAATCCTTTCATAGATGAGGAAGCAAATACAGAGCGATTCAAGTGTCACTGAAGACTGCAGAGTAAATTAATGGAATTCCTGGCTCCCATCTGGGTTCAATCCACTAGATCACAGGTACACAGAATTAGATATATGTGAATGGGAGCAAATTTTTTTATTGTTTGCTTTTCTATTAAATCTAATTTTGACCCTACATCCCTTCTACCTCCTTCAAATAAGCTATTTTCTGTTTGAAATTTCTTGTGTTTGTTTCTAGCTGGAGGTGATTTTTCCCCCCAGGTTTGAGGTTAATCAGACAAGGCATCTTGGAGACAGGAGAATTTGAAAATCCAGGCGATTTTTTTGAAGCGTCTTCTTAGAATGTCATTTTTTCTAAAAACAGCTTGATCTATACACTCCAGGTTTGCTTTACTCAGTTAACCTCAATGGGAATTGGTGCCCTTAAGTTTTTCCAGGAAGACTAGGTGGCTAATTTTAGCATTATCCCTTATCAAAGTTTGAAAACTCTGTCAGATCCCAGTGGTGTTTATTAATACTGATGGTTAACACTAAGTATCATTTCTAACCTACAGTTGTTGGACTTGATTTTGTTTTATATTTGTTGAGGTTTATGCTATTTTGTAGTATTTTTCCTCAAAGATGGACTTTAAAAAACAAACTTGTAGCAGCTACAGTTGAAAAGTTGAAAGTTTGTCAGTGATTTTTCCTAAAAAATTCAAGCTATTTTTGAGCTTCTCCCCACCAGCTGTCCAACCCATATCAACAGCACACCTTACCCTCTTTCTCCCTACTAAAAACCAAGGCTATTTCAAGGCTTGCTCCTGGTTCCTAATATATTCATATATACACATTTCCCACCAGGGAGGGCATGATGCAAGGCTTGGACTATTTGATATTTTTCTTAAACCCCCAGCTCCTGAAGTCAAATGATTAGGTGAGAAATGTAGCTTTCCAGGGAAGGGGTTGTTTATTTTTGGAGAAATATATTTCTAGCCCTCATGGTCACAGAGACATGCTTGAAAACGTGATTTAAGTGCACCTAAAGGGTCAGAAATGAAAAGGCCAATACAAAGAACACAAAACTTATTATTGATTTAAAATGTCATACTTTTTAAACCAATGTCATGATTGTTTGAGACCGGGCTCATTATTTTTGAATGCTTGGGACTGGCAATACCTACAGGCACAGGTGAAATCTTCATCTCACCCTGTTTTTCATACAAATCCAAATTCCTGGAAGATCCCTTCCAAGAGTGTAAGCAGGACCACTTTACATAGGCCACAAAACCTGAGGTAACAGAGGACCCCAGGAGAAGAACAGAATTCTACTTCCTGTAGAGGGCAGTAAATGCTGCTGCTCCCCTCACTGGAAAGATTTGGGCAGGAGGAGTAAAAAGCACAGCGGCCTAGACGCTTCTAGTAGATTTTCAGCTGGGAAGATGAAGGCGGGTAGCAGAGCAACAGAAAGGAACGAGAAGAGAGCCACTGAGTCACAACTCTTCTAAAAGCCTGGGATGGGAGCCTGGAGCAGAGGACCCAGTCACCGGAGGTGCCACAGGCTTCCTGTGCACTAAGGAAGTTCCTGCTGAAGCTGCCAGGCAGACCATATCCTGTGCTGCCCTCTCAAACCAGTAACTTGATTTTAGGGCCAATCTGTTGATGACAGACGCTCCAACACTCACACCATATTCAGCCCTGCCCACAGGAAAACACTTTATGATTGGGTGCCCTCCCTACCTCCTGGGGAAGAGCAGCCAATCAGAGCTCCTGCAGGAGACAGGCAGAATTCTTCCCTCCTCCCCTACCCTTGAACTGCTCTCGGCTCATGAAGAGGTGTGAGGGAGGGAGCAGGAAGAGATCAGCTGCTCAAGGTGACCCTGCTCCCTCCTCACCCCTCCCCTCCTGTGATAACATGGGTCGGCTCCTCCCCAACCCCAGCCCTTCTCCATCCCTGCAACAACACCATGCTTGGGAAGTGGGGAAGTGTGTGTGTGTGAGGAGCAGAGGTGGGGCTAGGGGGTAGACTTGAGACAGGAGCTATGGGTGCTTGGTTCATGGCTAGGCTGGGGAAGGGACAAATGGGGGTCTGGAAGGGACACAGAATTAACTAATTAGAATTTTTTTGAGCGAGAGCTCCTGCAACGGGACCCAAATCACTTCAATCTATCAGTGGATCTATCACTGGATCAATATCATGATTTTTTGGGTCTGACCATTTTTAAACTTTTGGCGTTTGGCAATACTGCTTTTTCCCTGCTGAAATATGAAGGAAGGGCATGAAGGCAGTCCCACTTTTGTCTGAATTGAAAGGCTATGATCCTTTCCTCTCTAACTGCCTCATCTACTGGTTGCTTGCCCTGTTTCAGGGATCCAGCTACTGTAACCTCATCCTGATGGTGCACCTGACTAAAGCTGTATCAGTGCCCCGTGGTAGCTGTGCCTAGATGCTGTCGCCACCTCTATAATTCCTATTTATCTCCCAACTCTCACCTCTGCACCCCCTCTTGCTGCAGGTGTAACCCTTTCAGTACCGGAGTACAGACAGCACTTCTCCTCCCGCTATTGAAGGTGTAATCTTTTCAGTGATAGCGCTCATGTACCACTTCCTCACTCACTTCCCAGCAGGTGTAATACCTTCATTTCCAAATTCATCATCCACCTGCCATTCATACAAAGCATGAAGAGCACAGGAAGTCCCACCAACAGGGATCAAAGAGGTTATAAAACACAATAAGCTTTCACTGCATATCAATATTTTAAAGTAGTTTCTAAACAAACACATAAATCAAACAAAAAAGGAAATTCCCAGGCAAAAATATTAGGTGCTTAGAGTTGTATTTTTAAAATTGTCTTTAAGGCAGGAGATATATAGTTAAGGTTCAGCAAACAGCTTTAACCCTGACTCTTCGTCAACATCCTTCCGATCCACCAGAAATCCCCTAATCACCGTACCTCAGAGATGTTTCCAATGGTCACCACAAACCCTTATCTTACACTTCTTGTGCAACCTAGAACCTCTTCCTGTTTATCTGACCGTTCACAGCAAAACACACCAACATATGCCACCCGCCTGCATGAACAGGTGGGAGAACTTGATGGGGCGGGCAGTGAAAGGGGGACAGTCACAGCAGCAAGGGACTTGCCAAGCGACAATAGGTACCTCCTCCCCCTGGGAGTCTCTGGCGCCGCTTGGCCAGTTGGGGGGGGAGGGGTGCTGATTGGCCAGCATTCCCCGTTTAACCTGGCATGAGGGTCATGTGCAGCCTCCTTCATTTCCATTCCAGCAGCCCACCCTACTCCACCCCCCAACTAGGAATGGGAACCAGGCCTGACAGATGCTGTAGGTCTTGCTGATCAGCTGTTTATGGGGGTCAGGAAGGAATTTTTTTCCCCTGGGCCAATTGGCAGAAGACCAGGAAGTTTTTTGCCTTCCTCACAGCACCTTCACGCCACAGTGGGATAAGCAGGAATGTGCTTAGTACCTAACTGAAATACTGGGGTGTAGTTTATCCATCACAACTTGAGGACAGTTTCCAGTACAGTTAAGAGAATAGAATGAATGGTTCCCAGAGGTAAAAGACCTAGGATTTTGGTGACGGGCCTTGGCGTAGGGTGAGACCTTTTGGCCTTCGTGGGCTCAGGTTGGAACCTCGTAGCCCTGCTGCACCCTCTGTCCCTCTTGTGGTGGGTGTGGGAGAGTGAGACGGTGGTAGAAAGAACTAAGTCCTGGGGGGTAAGCAGAGGAGAGCCTACCCCGCATTATTGGTTAAATGATAAGCAGACCTGTAAACCTAGCACTAATTACAGGTTATATGGTAAGGAGTCATGTAACCACTGCACTGTAACTAATTAAATGCCTGGTTTAGGAGAGTATAGGTGGCAGGAAGCGCCCTTCCCCTATGTTAAAATTTAATAAAAGGTGCTGCCTGCCACTTATTTACATGCGGCTGTCACCAACATCAGCCTCCATCTATATGCAGTACAGAAACAACATCCTCCCTCATCTATCATTCCACTCATTAGAGAACTCAAACAAATTCATCAAACTAAAAATTCCATTCTTCCTGCCTCATCCATTGTCCACATAAACCACTAGGACTCAAACCTCCAGAAACTGTCCTGTGCAGTTTTGCCCCATCTATACTACTCTAATTGGCCACTAAAGCCCAAGTCACATGTAACTGGAGTTTCAACTGAATGAAATGTATCATGAAAATTGTCTGCTTTCAACAAGAAACCTCAACTTTTCATTAAAAAACATAACATCATAACGTTCCGAAAATTTCAATTTGGAAATGTTGCTGGTGCCCCATGCCTCCATTCTCTTTTACAGCCTGGGATCTACAGCCAGACTAGATCTGTTATGAAGTACTGGAGTGGCTCAGCAACAGAGGCGGCCATGGAGTACCATGGGAAATGTAGTCCAACAAGAGCGCTTGACTGATAGATGGAAATGGGGGCATAAGGCACCTGAACTACAGCTCTGATGAGGCACTGTGGCTGTATTTCTGAATACAAATCTTTATTTTTTTTATTTTGGGCTGGAATTTTTTGGTTTACAATTTTTCACCAAGCAGCTCAAATAGGAAGGCATTTTTGTAGTACGTGTTACATTGCCGTTGCCACAAGATAGATTAGGTAAACAAGGAATGGAGACTGAGGATCAGAGTTGAGGCTGGTTGAACTTCAAGTTTCCTGGCTTTCAAACTTCTGTTTTGTTTTGTTTTTAAATATACACTATTGCAATATACCTATGGGCCTGATCTTGCTCACATTAAAGTCATACCAAGTTTTGCCATCAACTGCAGCAGGCGCAGGATCAAGCCTGATGTTTTTTGAAGTTAGTGAATATATTTTTACAAACTCAACTTTATCTTAAAAATTAAAAGATAAAAGTTTTGTTAAGAAATATGTGAGCCTCTCCACTAATTTGTTTCAGCTGAGTATTTTCTTGGTTTTCTGAAACCAACAAATTCGGGAAGACTGACAAGGAAAGTTGATTCCTGTAATACTTACAGCCTAATTCTCCAAACCAGAAGTGTTTAGCTAAGCATCCAAACTTCTGAGTGCTTACCTAACCAAAATAAAAATGGAATGCCAGACATTTTAAAATTCATCCATTGTAAAGTTTGTGTTTATATATTGTGTTTCCCCTTTTTGACTCTAATAGTCTTTGACTCTAACATTCCAGTTGACTGATGATGAATTCTGGTATTGTCTTGGATGAAATCTTGTTTATTTACAAAGAATGTATAAAGTCCTGCTTCTCCAAATGCAGGAAGAACCAAAACTATGGAATAGCTTCTTTGTATACAGCCCCAAGACTTTTTAGCCAGCACCAGACCCAAAAGTGCTCTCTTTAGCTTCTGTCAAGGTCACACTGTTTTTGCAGACACTGCTTGGATTTCTTCAGGCTGTTTCTATCATTCTCTGGTTCTGTGTTCTCACACATATACACAAAACTGAACCAAAAGCCCTTTCTTCCATACAGTCCAAAACTCCTGAGTGGGTTCATATAATCCTTTTTTCTTAGGTGGACGCTTGTGACTAATTTATCCTTAGAGTTATGTTATCTGAAGGGTGTAGTCACACCCATCAATCTGAATGAGATTTAAACTCAAACCATGATGAGGTTTCATCCTGCTCATAAAAATATTATACAAAGAGACTCAATACTTCTTTTAGCATGAGATTTTCCATTCCATCCACAAGTTGATACTAAGAATGCTACAGGAACTAAAATTAAGAAAGTCAATCTTTGTTGAAAATTGCTTAGTAAAATTTTTGACTTCTATCTAAATTATTTTGTCATACTCAGAGCTCTCTCCTATCCTTCCAATTTAGCAATGCATATAGCACATTGGCAAACTGACCATTGCCCTGTACTGTAATTCTACAAGGACTTGGCCCCACTAGTCCTAAAAGGAATCTCGCTTCCTGTCTCTATATAAAGGTAGATAAAATGAAAGTGAGTCCCCTAGTCCTGGATGCTGAATTCTAATCATGTAGTATGCTAGAGAACAACTGATTTTCCAGCATATGTTGCAATAGATGCCATATATGACAAAGCAGGATTGAGCCCTGATTTACGAGCTAACAAAAATGTGAGATGACGGGAGTTTTCTACTTGAGCTGTACAATTTCCTATTTTCATGCTGAGGGTACTCTCGGTTTATGAAACCCACCCTGGATACATGCATTATCAAAATACTCTCTCATCTTTCATACAAAGGTACAGTGAGCCATTCAATTGCCTTTGATGGTGCTAATAGCTATTTTGATTTCACTCACATTTTTGCCCTCCAGACTTTTTTCCGTGATATCAATAACTAAAATTCTGACTTTAACCATTTCAATTGAGTACACAGATTATATTTAAGTACTTGAAATGGATTACTGGAATTTAAAACAATGATGACACCAGAAATGCTTGTCACCACAGTACACAATAATTTAACATGAAAAGCCTGGTTTTCTTCTGCTGGAATCAAAACCCTTCCACCACTACCCCCAGATAATAAATAGTTTTAAAAATATATAGCTTTAGTCTTTGAAAACAGAATGAACCAAGTTCAGCTATCAGTTCATTCCTATTGAATGGTGAACCACTACGGCATTCCCATTTTCACCATATTAGAGAAAATTGCAATTTTAAACTTTTTGCTGTGATGTTGTTATATCTCAGATAAGGCTAGTTAAAAGAGCCACAAAGCAAAGTAATGGATTACCAGCTCACATGTTTAAATGTAATGCTCTTTCAGGCCCTGATCCTGAAAGCACTTACATGTGCGTAAAAGTACTCACAAGTGTATAAGCATTTTTAGGATTTAGCCCTTAGAATTTATTTCTCCGACTAGAATTATTCTTGTAAGTGTATCTTACACATCTGGGCAATTGACAAATTCTAGATAGTCAGCTATAAATTGTTTTGATTCTAAGTGACTCATAAACAAGTATCACTGAGGAAACTTTACAGAATACATACTGAATTTATATTAAATATTGTTCTTATTGTGGTAGCTAAAACTATTTAACTACGGTTGTTATAAGCATAATACACTCCTGTTAAGAAATAGAGAACACCAGACTACTGAACCTTTTCAGGGTCATTAAACAGCTGTAAACATTATTACAAAAATAAACCAGAGATTTCATGCTTACATTTTAGCCCAGAGCTTGGTGTGCTGAGCAAGTACATTTTTTTCATCTTTTACAATCAACGCCGGTGACATTTGGGCATCCAAACAAATTACATCACAAATATTACTGAGGGTGGGTAGGATACTGAGTGGTTTATTTGCCAGATGATTAATACATAAACAGTAGGGCAGTGTGGTTGACCTATTCTTCTTTGACTGATTTGTAGGCAATACTAAAAGACATAGCTGGAAATAGTTAAATCTTAACAGAAATGTGTGTGGCAGGGGGTTTAAATTCATTTATATTTAAAACCATCATTATGCTACTATCCAATCTGATAGAACACAAAAAACATTAGGCCAGGTTCTGTTCTCATTTATACCCATTTAAAACTTCATGCACATCTGTGTAGTTACTCCAGATTTACACTGGGCTGAGAATCTGGCCCTGGGTGTATAAATTTTTTTCTAATGTAATTAGATTTAAGAAATATGGGGGCAAGGAATATTCTTGCAAAATGCACGGAAAGCATTGATTTTCAACATAGGTTAGTTTTATTTAATTATGGAAATGTTATTAAAACCCATTTTAGTAATGCAGTGATTGCGCAACTAGGTCAGTGAAGTTTGAGAATGGAGACTGATCTGCAAATTTATTGGTATTGATACCAATCTTCCAATACTAAACAATCAATAGTATCATGAAAATATATGACAAAACTACAGGCTAGAGTTTATAGCATTCATTAACCAAACTCTTCACTGAGTTCAGTTGGTGTTTTGCTTTAAAAATGATGTTACAATATGACCCTATGCTTCCAGGCTTATTTCCGTATATTAGAGAGTAAATACAATAAAGGGTTTCCAAGCTACCTTAAAAATTAGATTCATTAACAAAACCAGAAAGAACTTTTATGAGGCTAAATATTTTTTTTTTCATTCTGAATTGGGAAGACCATTTAGTTTCTAAAATACTGTAGGTTACTTTCTAGCTAGCGAGGCATTTTGAACCTTAACTGACAAGTGAAGGATTATGAGACGATCTTGATTGTAGTTTATAAACTACAGTGATTTATAAGACATTGAGAGAAAAGGAGAGGTATTTATAAATCTGACTCTAACATTACAATAGAAAGATTAGAAGAATGGAGAAAGTTGTTTAGTTTATTGTTACTTTGCATTTATTGTTGACTTAGCAAAATCTCCTTTTCTCATGAATTTATTCTATTTTATTGTGTGTATATTTTAAAAGGTAGGATCCAAACACAAGAAAGATAAATAATTGGTGCTGAAAGTTCAGTAACTCAAAAACATTTTTCAGAAATCCTCTTCTATTGCATGTTGTTGGTTGTTTTTTGGGAGGGGTTGTTTGTTTGTTTTTTCAGGAAAAAGATGCATAATTTTTTTTTTAGCTCCTAAGCAACCATTAACATTTTAATTTATTTTCACGAGAGTCATCATAATGACACCAAGATTCAAAACTGGACTGAATTTGTGGAATGGTCAATGAAATTACACACCACACCACAGAAACACGAACCCAGGAACCAATCCATGTAGCAAACCTCGTTGCCTACTCTGTCCCCATATCTACTCTAGCGACACCACCAGAGGACCCAACCACATCAGCCACACAATCAAGGGCTCATTCACCTGCGTGTCTACTAATGTTATATATGCCATCGTGTGCCCGCAATGCCCCTCTGCCATGTACATTGACCAAACCGGACAGTCCCTACGTAAAAGAATAAATGGACACAAGTCGGACATCAGGAATGGTAACATACAAAAGGAGAACACTTCAATCTTCCTGGACATTCTATAACAGATTTAGAAGTACCTATACTTGAACAAAAAACTTCAGAAAGAGACATCAAAGAGAAACAGCAGAACTAAAATTCATTTGCAAATTTAACACCATTAATTTGGGCTTGAATAGGGACTAGAAGTGGCTGGCTCATTAAAAAAGCAGCTTTACCTCTCCTGGAATTGATACCTGCTCATCAGTTATTGGGAGTGGACTACATCCACCCTGATTGAATTGGCACTGTTAACACTGGTTCTCCACTTTTGAGGTAACTCCCTTCTCTTCATGTTTCAGGATATAATGCCTGCATCTGTAATTTTCACTCCATGCATCTGAAGAAGTGTTTTTTACCCACAAAAGCTTATGCCCAAATAAGTCTGTTAGTCTTTAAGGTGCCACCGGACTCCTTTTTTTGTGTGTGTGTGGATACAGACTAACACAGCTACCTCCTGATACTTGAGTACTGTAACTGATTATATGATCCCAATATATATGTAGTATAGACTCAATCCTATAGTCCTGACACAAGCAAACTGCTACTAAAGGCAAAGGTAATTTTGGCTTGGTCAGGACAGTAGGATAGGGCCCCACGTCCTTAGGATTTTAGGGGATGAACAGAAAAGGGTTAAGACCACAAAACTCAATTCCCCTAAATTTAAAAACAATTTAAATCCAAGCACAACTGACTGCAGCGCTGTGTTGCTCATTTTATTTCCATTTCATAGGGGGCTTAGGATTTGATTTTGTGCAAAACTAAATATAATGTAAAATGCACATATGCAATGTAGATCAAAGTAGGGCTGATTGTGAAATATTCATACAAGATAGCCCAGCGAGATTTTGTTCACAGGGGCACCTGTCAGGAGCATAAGCTTGGATACAAATCATCAAATAAGTACACAAAATCATTATTAAAATCCAGGCATACAATCAGATAGTCAGTTGTCTGAAACTACTGGACTGTAGCCAGCACACTGGCTCAACAGACTAATGCTTTAGTCTTTCCAGCTCCTCAGGGCCCTAGTTCAGTTCCTCCAGCTACTGGTCAGGTCAACTGTCTGTACCTGGTATTGACTTCCCTGGCATTTAATTCTAGGAGTAAAGCAAAAAAACAAGGGAGTCCATAAGTTCCCTTTGACCTAAGCTGCAGAAACATCTGCTGGTTGAGTCATGAGCTGCTTCTTGGCCAAGTTTAACAGTAACCGATCCTGTTGTGGATCAGCT
The DNA here is from genome assembly GCF_011386835.1 of Chrysemys picta bellii. Taxonomy (NCBI): domain Eukaryota; kingdom Metazoa; phylum Chordata; order Testudines; family Emydidae; genus Chrysemys; species Chrysemys picta. The sequence continues at coordinate 22,950,670 of NC_088804.1, read as the reverse complement.
CTCTCAGCAGTAGGTGTCACTGCAATAAATAGATAGATTTCAAGAGACAGAGATACATATTCCCAGTGAATATGCATAAACAGAATATCTCTGAGCAAACGAGATGTTTCGAAATAGGTGTATTTGCCCATTTAGATGATTTTTATCTCTATATGTGAAAGACTAAAATTTTGCTTTCTGGGGAAAGGATATTTCACCAAGTGGGATGGCCAACAAAAAAAAAAAGGCATTTTGCCATTTACTCATGTGTCACCAAGAACCTTTAATTCACATTCATCACCTCCCTGAAATCCCAGTTCTAGTTAAAGTTACATATGTTTTGAAAATTCTATCTTACAAATTAAGTCATTTTCTCTAGTGGAACAAAAGACCTAGTTATATTAAAATACACTGCATGCTCAACTACCAGTTTTAGGACTGATCAAAGATCACAAAGTTAGCCCATTTGTTAACAAATTAAGAAATACATTCCCTGCCTAACCTGCACACATAAGGAGAAAGAAAATATTTAATGGCTGTCAAAAAAAGGGAGTTCTCATCTACAGATATAACAGTAGCACATAAGTTGAAAAATCTATAACCAATTCATATTTAAAATAGAAAATAAGATATGCCAAATGATGCTACAGACTCTTCAGCCAAAATCACACAACAATATTTTGGGCCCTTATAAAACAGTTTGTGGGGATATAAGGGTTGTTCCAAGCTACTTGCTGTCAATTTAGACAGTGGACAACACCATACACCATCAAAATTGTGGGCAATACAAGTTATTTACTACAGGTGAAACTGACATAGGTATAATCAATATATCAACTACATGCTTAAAAAACAAGTGTTTAAATACTGCTTCAAAAAGAGAAGCAAATCTTAATTCACTTATGCATGTCTCTGATTTGCCACAGATCACTTCAGGTGATGTGATGAGATATAATCTGACATACTGCCAGTGAAATGTATAAATAACACGGTCTTACGAATTTAAAGACATCTCTCTTTTCTAAACGTGGCTAATTACTCCTACACAACAAGAAGAACAGGAGTACTTGTGGCACCTTAGAGACTAACAAATTTATTAGAGCATAAGCTTTCGTGGACTACAGCTTCATATATATGCATCCAAAGAAGTGGGCTGTAGTCCACGAAAGCTTATGCTCTAATAAATTTGTTAGTCTCTAAGGTGCCACAAGTACTCCTGTTCTTCTTTTTGCGGATACAGACTAACACGGCTGCTACTCTGAATCCTACACAACAGGTACTCCTGTGGGGTTAAAGTAAGTTGCAAGTTGGCCAGCACATTTGCAATATGAGTATTACACCGCTGTAAGAGTAGGATGAATCCATACTGCACATTTCTGGATCCCCAAATGGTCAAAGATTTTGAAACCAGATTCAACCAAGAGGTGCCTGCATGGATGCTGCCTAAGGAAAGTTTCCACAGGCACAGAGACTATTCCTGAGTATGACAGCTCCCCTCCCACCCCCCGCCGTGTTTTTAGTGACTCTGGAAAGCTGTATGAACTAATAAGTACCTCCGTCCCCTTCTGTCAGGATCTACAGCTCCATCAGAATGATCAGCACATACTGCAATGATGCTATCAGGAATAATGTCAAGGGACTGCATGGCCAAACTGCTCCATTCTGGAGGCCAATGAGCCAGCGAGCCATGGGATGGGAGGTGAAGGCATGGTGGGGTGTCATGTAGAAGGTGGCACAGGGTTCAGAATAGGAGAGGGACATGAAAAGGGTGTCTGGTTGCATGGCTTCAGGGGAGCAGTAGAGGTAGGGAGCAAAAGGAGAGGCAGAAAGGAGCTAAGTTGTTCCGGTCTTTGAAGCCAGTATATTCAGGCACCAAGTAAGCACCATTATGTCTGAAAACATGAACAATAACTGTTACAGATAAAGTAAGCACTAACTGCCGTAGCGAATTATATATAATTATGCAATTATGTAATCAATGTATAGGTAACAGATTAGATTTGAGCTGTAGGTTTAAGTAGTAAAATATAAATAGGAACATACCACAGGGGTATAGGATTAATAACTGTGTATCCCCGATAAGTGTGTATTAGGTATATAAGTAAGATAAGGCTATAATGCAAGGCCTACGAACTTGAGGTTTGCAAGATATGTAGCCTGGCCACAGAAGGCATCAGGCCTGAAATAGTTTGGTATGACTAGATGACAGAGAGAGAACCCTGTATCAATAAAGTGTAAGATTACTGTAAAAGATGTGTTAAGTGCTGATGTTCTGGAAACTAGACAGCAATAGACTTCAAAATGTACTGAAATGTACCAGTTAATATAGCAAGATGCCTGATAGTAACATTTTGGAGGATTCCGTAATAACTCAGGTTGTTATGGTAACTCACTGATTTAGATACCAATGCAAATAAGGGGTCTGGGGATAGCCTATGAAAAATGGAGCACCCTAAAATTCATAGGGTGCAGAAGTGCAAATAAGGAAAAAGGGGTTGACATTCATGCATAGTATGCATAGCATAGTGGGCGTAAAAGAAACTCAGAATAAAAGGTGTTGCCTAACCTAAGTGAGTAGGAAAGCACATCAAGAAACACTCAACAGGATGGGCACTTGACAATCATCTTTCTCATCTCAATGTTTCCCCAGGGCATCTGAGTATGAAATCATTGATGCTGGACATTACATGGTTTGTTTCTGTCTGTATGTTTCAGTAGTCATGGCATTATTCCTGCTTAATGAAACTGTTAATAAAAGGATGTTTAATAACTTGTGAGTGTATTTATTTGTGGTCAATCTTCCTAGTGGCCTCCTAAAATCCCCAAACCTGATATTTCTAGTGGTGCTTCTCACCCAGCTGAGGCAGATACTGTGCTCCAAGGAACTTGAACCTTTGGCACAGGTCATGGTGGGTTAAGATGCTGTTGGTAATACCAACTCATCAATATTATAAAGGCTACAATGCCAAATTAATCATCTCAGAAGAGTTAAATTTTCACAGTCAGCAACATCCATAGATTGATGGTTGTATCTTTCCCCTTAGCTTTCCCCAAACAAGTGCACCCTCTCAGCAGCAGGCAAATAAACTGACCTACCTCAAAGCCAAACCTCTAGTCAATCCTCCACACAAATGTTCATCACAAAAGCTTTATTTAAACAAACCTTCCCCTACTCTAGAATCCCTCTGCCCAGCTACATACACATAGCCCTGGGGAAGTTGCATATCCACAATAGGATAGTGCTTTACACTCCAGTTTTTCTACCTCAGAAACTTAAGGCTTGTTGGAAATTTGTCCTCATTTTTGACAGAAAACTGCTTTTCTAACAAAACAAAAATGTTCGTGGAAAGTGCCTGTTTTCCTAAAAAAAAAATATTTTTTGTCAGAAAGCTGAAACCTTTACAACTAAAAAATTGTTAGGTTTTGGATAAAATGTTTGGTTTTCTCATTTTCATGTTTTGACAAAAGTCAATATATTCTTCTGAAAATTGAATTTGTTTTCATTTTCATCAAAATTTCCCCCCCCCCCGAAAGAAAAAAAAATTTCCCAAGTAGCTCTAAGAAATACATTTTCTTAACTTCTTTCTGCTACTATAGTAAACAAAAAGGAGGATATTTCAATAGGTCCATTAATTAACCCAAACACTAAAATAGATTATACAAATTTTCCTGAATGATAAGGTCTACCATAGTGCAACTATAGTGTTTTGAGCCACTACTGTAGAATATTAAACCAGCAGAACAGTAATATATTGTGAACACTGAGAAACTGAGGATTTCTTTAGTAGGAAAATGGCTCAAACCAGTGGAGCATGCTACAGGAACTCATGGCTTGTCTCTGTGCTAAGTGGAACCGAAATAACTAAATCAGATGTAATTCACACCTTTAATTATTTCAGTGCCAGTCTCTGTGCAGGCATCCTTTATTTTGGAATAAGAGTACCCTATTTAAATATAACTTAAGCCAGTAAAAAAGCAGATGTTTTAGCCAGCAGCAAACAGATTAATGCAATGTATTTTCCAGATAAATGCAATAAATTATTCTAGATTCCTCTAGCTTCAGTCTTTCTGTTCTTCCCCACCATATCTAGAATGAACCATATGTCCCCATAACATTCTGTGAGATGGAATCTTCATCCCATTGACTACCCCAAGAGGGAGTTTGTCATCTATGTTCCTCTGATCACAGGCAATTGCAGAGTATATATTGGGTCCTGGGTTAATCCAAGAAAGAGTTATGGCCCTAATATATCCTCTTTCCCATCAGAAAACAGGTGAATGCCCTGCCTAGAAAACAGGTGAATGTGGGAGATATTTATCAAGCTACTTAGTGTGACTTGGCAAGGATGGTATTTGGGATGTTGGACTATTGGTAAAAGTTGGTGAATCTAATGGTTTCAACACCAACAATACAGCAATCTCTTTTTCTGAAGGCACCAAAGTGCAGAAGAGGGGCCTTGACTAGATACCTCTCCCAGCAGACAAATTTCCCTCTGATGGATTAGCAAATGTTCCTGTGAAACCAGGACTTTGAAGAAAGTATTCTCAGCACCTACCCACATCCAACAGAGCAACATCTATCTTCTGTCCATCCCCTAGCCTATGCACAGAACTTACTATAATGAAGGTGACTGTGTCCCCTGATTCTCCATGATATTTGGTGACCCGAGATGCAGCTGGCCATGGATGTTTCCTGAAGTGTCATTGCATGCTATCTGAAATGTATTAATTTGGGGGTGAAACCTCTTTAACTGGCATATGTCCTATTCTGCAGCATATTTCAGTAGCTATTCTGGAGAAGCATAATATGGATGATGAATTATCTATACTCATCCATTCCACGTTGGTATTTCTGATATTTTGTATGTCTATACTGCTTCATCAAGTTACCCAGTGTGACCACAATGGACAGAGACAGGGTCAAGAGCAGGAACACTTTAGCATACAGTGAGCACAGCAACAGCTGGGTACCATAACTTTGTGAAAGCTGATGCTTGAAAATCCCTGAGGCTAAGCGCTCAATTTCAAAGCATATAAGCAACATTACACAGCCAGAGCAGGGGCCAAATCTACAAACCCTTGAAAATCCTGCCACAGCCTTGAAAATGCTCCCGGTTTTAAAAGCACGCCTAACTGCACATTCTCATACCTCATTGTAAAAATATCCCACTCTGCACTTGACTTAAATAGACATTACACCCTCTGTAACAGAGCCATGGGTAGAATCCAGGCCTCCTAACTTCCAATGCTCAGTTCAGAAAGTTAGACATCTCTCTTCCACCGGACATAAATGACTGCTGTAAAACTGAGATTTTCAACATGTGCTGAACCTGCCAGCACAGAATTTTGATAGTTAAAATTTTGATAGTTTATTCTTTGATAGTTGCCAGTCTCTCCCTCCCATTCCTCTTTCCACACACACCTCTTCCCTCTCTCCCTTCTCCAAAACATGGACATGACAACAAGAGAGACTACAATTTAGGTTTGTCTTCTGGATAGGGGTGCAGTAGTCCATGTTCTCTTTTCCCAGTTACTGGAATGAATTTATTTTTAATGATAATTTCCAAAAAAAGAATTTGTTACAAATCCTGAGTTGGAAAGGGGATCCCAGTGAGAAAGTACAGAGAGGTTTGCAGCCATTTCAGCAGAGGTGCAAGGAGTGGAAGAGGGTTGTGAAGCAGAAGGGTTGCTGGATTGCAGCAGGTGGATCAAGGGAAAATAAAGCACCTGGGCTCATGGCAGCAATGATGCCTTGTATATTTTTGATCTTCAAAAGACAGAACCCAGCAAATTCCTTGCAGAGTTCAGGGGAGAAAGAGGTGGAGGGAGGAAGCTCAACAATAATTTATAGCAACATTATTAGCAATAGATAGCAAAGTTATACTTAATTGTCACACTAGAAAAACGGAACATTGGAAAATACAAATCTCCTTTATAGTTTGGTCTTCTGGTCTGTGTATACCTCTATTGATACAATTTATCACTGCTGTTGTCATTGAATGTTATTAATTGATCATTGTCATGAACACAACAGTGGAGCTGATAACTTTAGAAGCCACTAATACTTCCTGTTATGCTTTCACATTGAGATAAGTGGTGTAGTCTTACAAATGTGTGGTTAGCAGTTGCAGTACACAGCAAAGACACACATGGCTTGATCTGCAACTGCTATAATCATATCTACCCAGCGGTCAGAGAATATTAATACAACATGCTTCCCCCCCCAGACTACCATATTAGAGAAACAAAAATGGTCAATCAACATTGCTGCCATTAATACTATTCCTTTCAATGGCTGCTTGAGTTGGGAGACAATACTGAACATGATTGTACCAAATGCAAGAGTATTTGGGAATACTCTTCTTTATTTCCCTAGCTGCTGCTGAAATGGTCTCTAACCTGCCTAACATTATTTTGCCTCATAACTTTGCCTTTCCTTCTCAATGATCTAGGGATAGGGAAATGATTGGGATATCACCAAGTCACAATAAGGGGTCAAAAACAGCCTTTGGTTACACCTGTGCCTTCCCACTGAAGTCAGTGAGGTGAAACTTGTGAGGAATGAATGTCACCCTATAATTTCATTGAAGGATCAAGCAGAGGAAACAGAATGACTATACATATCCTATATAAAAGAAGATACCAGTATAAGCAAAGATTATGGTAAAACAGTCTATGTAAATTTAAAACAGTCTATGCAATTCTGGTGTGGGCCTCCGGATCCTAACAAGATGCCAATGTAGCCCTGAGTGTTGTGTGGGCACCCTTGCTTTAGCTCTAATCATTATGAAAAAGGCACAGAAAACCTTCCAGATATGTCTAAGGTGGATAAATGAGGTTGATTGCTGCTGCTATTTTAAAATAATATAATATATTTGAAAGATATCCCTGGGATAAAAGGCCTTTACGCAATTTTTTTTGTTAATTACAGTATTCTGGGTGTCTGACTGAAAAGTCAGAGAAACTCTCTCATTCATGGCTGATAGGTGAATGGCAACAAGACTGACAAATTAGGTCTGATAAATGCAGTCACAGGATGACAGACACTGGCAGGTTAAATTATGGTTGCAAAGTCAATGGGAAGAAGGACTCTGCTAACTGGAATACATTCTTAACAGCCTACTCTAGCCAAGTCTAGTAAGGTTCTGACCAAACCCTTTAGCATGACTGACAGTATTCGTAGCGGCTATTGCCCTATAGTAGGTTGAGAAAAGCTGAGGAGTTCTGATCACAAAAACCATAGATTAAAATACTGTACTCTGCTATAATAGTTTAGAAAATAACATGCAAATAAACATTAAGCTACTTTCACTGAGGGAATTTCAGGGGCTTTTAAGCAGAGCAATGCACAGCTCTGCGACTTGAGTTCATTTTCTCTCATTCATGTTGTAAACCTTCCCTACATTTTAATTTGAAGTACTCACATGCTGAATTTTGCTCCAAATTTTTTAACCCAAAAACTCAAAGGAAAATTTTGTTGAAACCTATTTGAGTTGTTTTTGTTGCATAGCAATTTTTAAACAGCAAAGCTTGCATGATTTCAGCCCTAAAACAGAGTAACTGGAAAGTTTCAAAAAGCTCAGGGGCCCTTTTAAGAAATCTGGGTTGAGTTTCGAGTGCCTGACCAAAGACATAGTGGGTGCTCTCTCACTTGTTTCAGTGGGAGATGGGGCCTCGTCACCTCATGGGATTGGGCACCAAGAGCCTCACAGCAGATGACTTTTAGGGGCTTGGGTTTCCTTTGCAAAACTCTACTCCTGAGCTGTCTGGCCAGAACTTTAAGATTACATTGCATTGTTTCTAAAACTCCTCACTGGTTTCACTGGCAATTTCACCTGAGTAGGAAGTATACTGTTCCTAGGTTAAGGTTTCCCTTTTCCTGTATCTATAGTGGTACATATATTGAGTATTATTAAATCTCTTTTTTAATTAAATGTAAGTTTATCCACAATTAATGACATTTCCTAATCCTGCACAGGCCAGATATTTTGATTTGAACTGAAGAAGCATGAACAGGGCAAATTTAGTAAGTTCTAGTTTCTCATTTCTCAATGCAGATTTATCCATGTATCATAGATCTGTTTAAACAAAGCAACAGTCTCCCTTCCAGCTTTCAACTATGAGAAATATAAAAACACATTCTTTCTCAACTTTAGACCTTTGGCTTTTATTTTCCTCATGGCATTTTTATGGAAAGCATTTTGTGTTTTCAAAAGGCTTCTTTGTACTTTTTCCACATTTTCACTAAATGATGTAGAGGGGCATGTATTTAAAATATTATAATATTGAAAAATGTAGGCACTTTGAATGAGCATAGTTATTCATTTATACCCCAGCTTACAAAATGCCCATATCATGTATCCTTTATCCAACAGCAGACGCTTTTAGCTTCAGTCACAGTGGTTAACAATATGTTATTGATATGAATTTAGGAAACTGTCAGCAAGCAGCTTAACTTTCAGCTCATCGGTTAAGGTGAATGTATGCACAAAATATACCTTTACATCTTTTGCATGAAAGCTTACATAGATACCATTATTCTCGCCAGCTTCCGTAGTGAAGTAACAAGAAATGTAAATATTTGTCCCTTCACTAATGGCCCAGCCTTGTGCTCCATACAAAACCAAAATACTCCACTGGTTTCACTGGGAATTCAACCTGAGTAAGAAATATACTGTTGAAAAACAGGGGTGAAGTTCACCTCTCCCTGAACAAAGTAAGTGAGACTTAGGCAGGTAACTCTAGGGGCTACCCCAGCTGACAGGCAGGCCAGAGTGCTACAGTGAAATCCCTCCACAGCAGCTAAACCAGCCTATTCAGTTACTAGCCCTCTGCATTAGTTTGGGGCTCACCTAGACCCACCCCATACAGGTTTATCATAGAGTCCCCCATGCATGGAGAAGATTACCTGCAGAACCATTGCACCCAAGCTCGGTCATAAAGAATCAAAGTGGGGCTAAACTGGTGTCTGAGGCTTTGTGCATCCTCTCTGCGCTTAGGAGAACTTCACCTTAAATGCAAAAGTTACCAAGCCTTGCATTATAAACATGTAAAACTCCTCCTTTGCTTTCAACCACTTGCCAGTAGAGGAAATAAAGTTAGCTCAATAAAAAAAAAGTCCAGTGTATGCAAGTTTAATTTTTAAGTCATGTTAAAGATTTTTAAAAGATAATGAACAAATAGGAACATTAGAATTGTGAACAAGGAAACTAAATGGTACAACTCTCCAGACCTTAAGAAGCCGCTGCTTTGCAGCGGTGTTTTTAAAACTAGTTTCTACCTAGGGTTACAAGCTTTAATAATAAAGGAGTATGTTGTACTATTAGATGTTTGTCACTTGTTCTCTGACGAAGAGAAATAACAGGCTGCTGCAAGAGTTAGCACAGTTGGGTTTTTTTTTTTTTTTCAAATGATCAGAGAAAGTACCGTACTTTAAGGATGTGCCTTACTTGCTCTTAAAAGGGTAAAACTAAATATTCTTCTAGCTATTCTATGCCTGCCATATAAGTATTATGCTGTTACAGATTTCAAAAGGTTAGCTTCAATGAACCTGACATCAGTATAACCCAAAATAACCCATTCAAGAGAAAAGTAAGAAATAATTGCTGTTTTCTTTTTTTTTTTCCTCAGCTATATTGCTATAATGATTTTGCATAACAGATTGAACAAAGTGCTGTTGTGACAGGTGGTAGAATTCAGCTAGTAAGCACAGAGACAGGGTTCAATTTAGTTTGTGAATCCTTTAATTGTTGTGCAGCTAATTAAAGAAGGTTCTTTACACTCGCAAGTGTTTACCGTTGCTAGTATGCATACATGAAAAATTAAATTGTGCCTTCAAGGGCTGAGAACTATAGAAAAATCATAGCTGATTCTGCAACATGCTTACCAGCTCAAAATAGCTGCTTTTCACAATTGGAATTTGTAAAACTTTTTGCTAAGCAAATATAGAGCTAATTAGAAGTGTTCGTTGGACCAATTAACATTTAAATAAATAAGCCATATTGCACATTTCACAGTCTTTATTTAATGATGCTTCTTAACTCTTTGGAAAGATTCCTTTAAGTACAAATAAGTTGACATAAAAATGAAAGACAAAAATAACACCATAACAGTATATTCTATGCTTTTTTCTTTTTGCCTTGAAGTCTTCACTAAAACTCTGTACCTGTTACTGGGGAGACAGGGGGGAAGGAACACAAATCTGCTTCCTTCTTTCATCTTGTCAAGTTACCTTCCCACCCCTTTGAATGCAAACAGCAAAACATATTTGATTACTATTTAAAGTGTTATGATAGCTCTGTTTGTTTACTTACGTTTTTGCCCCATGGTACAGAATCTGTTTTAGAAAAATCCTGCTTTTATCTTGTAAGATGGCCATGCCTGGCAAAGGGATGTGTGTTCTCAGAAGTGATTGCTACTGGGGCAACAACCAAAAGCAGCGGCTTTTGAGAGTTGCACATAGGAGCAGACGTGAAAGGTAAAGCATTTTTCGGTTCCACTATTAACAATCCCAACCTTTCTAAGTACAAGAACGATCGTGTTATTTTTATACCTAACCCCAAGGCCACAAATGTCTGTTTCTTAGGGGTTAAGTGATATTTTGCTTTCAAATCAAATGTCTTCTAATTTACCAGCCCCTTTTAATCATTCAGCCCCTCAAGATAGTGTCAAGCATGCATTTTCTCTCTCTCTACCCAATCTCTTTCCAACTCTTTTCCTAACATAAAGGTTACATTAAAACAGGGAAGAGGCTTCTTGTTACTTTTCTCCAAGAAGCAGTATGGTACCATGTAATCATGCTAAGAGCTAACATAGAAGGTCTCATTGTTGACCTTGGCTTTCAGCACAGAAAACCAAATTAACAAGGACCAATTAACATTTAAATAAATAAGGAAGATTAACAAAGAATACTCTGAATACCAAGAGGGGAAAAATAAAATAAAAATACAGTAACTTCCTTATTCTGAGGGAATTAAAGGCTCTGGGCATGACTCTGTTTTGCTGGGGTAGGGAGGTCCAAACTGCTCCTTCCTGAGCTATCAGGGGCTGCTGCATTCCTGAGGGGAGTCAACCCCACCTGAGGGCAGCCAATGTTCTCACCATTGTCAACACTCAGGGGTTACACTGGGGAGAGCAGCTTTAAAACACACAGAAACCCCACGGAGTCCTTAGTGTGGTGACTACTGAGGGATGTGCTGAATTGGTGCTGCCAGCGGCCACCCTAACCACACACCCTTCTCAGCAAGCACCACCTATAGATCTCCCTAGCAGAAGATGGCAGTGGATGCTGTGACCTTGATGTGCCTCCATGACCATCCCAGGCAGATTTTCCACTGTCAAGGGCCCTCCACATGCACAAAGGTGCAACCCTCCCAGGGGATCATATTCTGCAATCCTATTGCAATTAAAACTCCCACTGACTATTCTTCATCCAAAAACCTTCCCTTAACACAAGACTACATCCTATCAATAGTACAGGTGACCCTTGGGTCATTTTCAAAAAACTAAAATATTATTCACCATCTTGGGGGTTTGATTCATGATGATGGTTATCGTATTCTATTTAAATACATAACAAGACAAAGATAATACTTCGCCCTTAAATAGCCCCTTCTGTCTGAGCATCTCAAAACTCTGTATAAGTATTAATGAATTTATTGTCTCAACACTCCTGTGATGTATGCATAGTAGGTAACTATTTTTCAGATGTGGAAACTGATTCATTGCAAAGTTACAGACAGAATTTTTAAAACTGATTGTGTGTATCCAACTTAAGGAGCCTCCAGCTGAACATCCAAAAACTGAAGCACAGAAAATAATGGTCACTTTTGAAAATGTTCACACAACAACTTGTGCAAAGTTACAGAGGAATCTGGAGTAATGCAAGGAACACACCACAGATCTCCTGATTCCTAACCTTGTGCTTTCAACACAAGATCATAATCTTCTACATTTGGAAGGCAGATATAGATAGATCATCACACTGCTCAGTGATGGGGGGGAGGGAGGAATTATATTCTTGCCAGAAGTCAAAAAAAAGTTTTTCTGCAATTTCAAGAATACTTTTAGTTCCAGTCATCTCCAGTGCTAAATCTGAACAACAGAAAATGGGAGTTTTTTCTCCCCAAAAGAACTTCTCGCTTTTTGTTGACATCTTTTATATAAAAAGAAGCCACGCATCGACAAGGGTCCTATTCTGACACGGGTCACGCTCCCTACCTTCCTGGCATTTGTCCTACCTTCCTGGCATTTGTCCAAGAAGGTGACAAAATGTGACTATCCCCTCTATCCTACCAAAGTATAGTGTTTTAGTAACTTGAACTTTTGAACATATACAAGAATATATGTTTGACAGGAACTGGTGATGATAAGGAGAGGCAATGCAAATCCAAAGGGGAATCCTGACAAAGGGGAAAATAGGTCAAGTCCAAACAAAAGTTGGGTGTGCATTAAAACTGGACCCAGACAGTTTGAATTTATGCAAGTGGCACATGTACAGCAGACAAATCAAAGGTCTTGTTGTCCTTGGGGCAATATTTACAGTAGGATGAACTGTTTTTGAACAATTTCTTCAATGTGTTAGGAAAAAATATGATTTACTTCCAACATTAAGCATGCATGTCTTCTTGTATTGCAACTTAATTTTTAAACTAATATATTTATTGTGGACAATCTTGCTCTAAACCAGTGCCTTTTAAAAAAAAAAACTTGATTCCAATGTGGTAGTTTGTAGTTTTCTGTTACAAAGCTTACAAAGAGTGAGCTAGTTAAAATGTATGGTTAAAAGAGAGAGAGAGGAGAAAGAGAAACACCAGTATTAAGGTGGGTGTTTTCAAATACCTAGTTTGGCTGGGAAAGAGCAGGTGTCACAAAAATTCCTGTGAACAGACAACAAAATTTCTAGGGCTAAATTCAATGGTGATATAAATTACAGGGATCAGCAACCTTTGGCACGCGGCTCGCCAAGGTAAGAACCCTGTCAGGCCGGGCCTGTTTGTTTACCTTCAGCGTCGGCAGGTTTGGCCAATCGCGGTTCCCATTGGCCGCGGTTTGCCGCTCCAGGCCAATGGGGGCAGTGGGAAGCGGCACTGGCCGAGGGATGTGCTAGCCGCCACTTCCCACCATCCCCGTTGGCCTGGAGCGGCAAACCGCGGCCAGTGGGAGCCGCGATCGGCCGAACCTGCAGACGTGGCAGGTAAACAAACTGGCCCGGCCCGCTAGGGTGCTTACCCTGGTGAGCCGCGTGCAAAAGGTTGCCGATCCCTGCTCTAGTTTAAGGCTCTTAGTCCACTTATGTTCATGAATAATCTTTTTTATTTGTGGAAAACTCAGCTGATCATAGTTTCCATGACACATTTCTGGCCATTATTAACTTTTTCTTTTCTAAATGTTTAATGCGGAAGTACTGACCCACTGAAAAACACTTTGGAAGCTTTTAGTTACCCCCACTGGTAGATGTTGGAGGCAGTGGTAAGGTACCTGAACCAACGTCAGTTATCAATCTATTTGCAGGGTTTGTAGGTTCATCTTGCCCACTTCATCCAAAAGTAGAGCCGGTTGGGAATTTTTCAATGAAACTTTTTTTTTTCAATTGAAAAAGGATGATCCATTGAAACCAAAACTGTTTGTGGGAAGGGATTGGTTTCAATTAATTTCCTGTTTCAAAAAAAATTTTAAAAATCTGAAACTTCTTGTTCTGACATTTTCTAAATAAAAAAATTCCTTCTGTCAATTCAAAATGACTTTTTATATTAAACTATACCGTGATTTAAACTATTAAAAATGCACAAAAAATAGATATGAAATGAAACATTTTGAAATTATTGAGACAAAATAACTCAAGCCCAAAAAGTTTTTTGATTTTTGGTCTGCATAAATTTGTGATTTTGAGTTTTGTCCCTATATTTAAATCTCAAAAATTTTCTTAGGAGGGGAAAAAACATTTCCCACCAACTCTAACCAAAAGGAAATTGTTCTACTATGGGGCCTGAGATGAACCAGATGGTGGAAGGTTGGAAAACGCCATAAGCAGGAGACATGATCTTGTGGTTAAGGCACTGGACTTTGACTTAGAAGACCTAGTTTAAATTCCTGGCTCTGGCAGAAACTTCCTGTATGACCTAAGATAAGTCAATTTAATATCTTTGTGCCTCAGTTTCACATCTGTAAAATGGGGATAATAAATTCTTCAATTCTCCTATCCATTTGTGTCTTCTCCATTTAGATTTTAAATTCTTTGCGGCGGGGATTGCTGCTTACTTTGGGTTTGCACAGTGTCAAGCACAATGGGGCCATGATCTCAGCTGGGCCCCTTGTGGCACTACTTTACTACAAATAACTAAGAAGAGATGACTGAGTAAAGAATCTTTACCCCCATCCCAAATAAAACCCTCTGAAGTTGAAGTAAATAGCAAATAATATTAACAGCTATAAAACCATGTTTTGCTACCTCTTGTGGTACCTTTGCAGGGGATCAAAGACACATTCACAGCTGAATCACACCGAGAATATTAAAACAAAACTCAAAGTGAAACTCATCTGACACTGAGTTCTGCTGGTCTGGTTAGAACATGTGAGTTATACAGACTTTCAACGAAAAACTATAAACTTTTCCGCAGGATCTGTTCCTGAAATGAAGCACCGCCTGAATTGGCAAGAAAATCTTCACACAACTCCTGGTATCTAAACTTGTGCACTATTCAGTACAATGTCAAATGTTCCTTTTAAATATAAACATCAAGGGCCTGACCTTTGACGTTAACAGAAGTCTTTCCAATGACTTTGATGGGCTTTGACTGAGGTTCAAATCTTTAAACCCCTTCTATGCATGCAGGACAGAACCTGGACCACTGTATGTCATGGCCTACTGATTTAAACAACAGCCAGTTACGTGCCCCAAGCAAGAACTTATCTTCACATTTTCACTACACTTTCTGTACACTAAGGAGAACTTTTCTCCCCCTGTAAAATTTCTTCCAAAAGCTGAATAAACCACCAAAAATGATGGACACACCAACATATCATTAAAGATAATCTGCAAAAAGTTTTAAAGAAAAAGTATTCAGCCATAATATCAGTAAAGCCAACATGGAAAATAGCCATAATCCACAGCTAACGCAATGCATTGTTCTACAATTTCTCCTACTTCTTCTTTAACAGATCCACAAGTTCTTCTCTGTTCACCTTCTTCCTGCTCAGAGATGCCTCGGTGACGTCAATGTAACTATTGATTAGCACTGGAACAGGGAGTAGAGGAAAAGGTAAGTTCATTTTTTTCATTACTAAATGGTCCTCTATTGTTTTCTGAAGGAAAACAAAAAGTAAAACCTCAGTGGTTAAAATAAAAAGAAAGGGGGAGAAAACTCCACAGGACTTGGACTTTCTGTTACACTGAGGGTGCTCACGTCACCAGCTCAGTGCATTTTGGGCCATGTCGGTGGCGTAAGAAGAAGATGATCAGAAAATAAACACAGTATAGACCTAAGAAGGAGAAAAAGAAAAAGTAATAATGTGTTGAACTAATGGCAAATTGTGGTTATTTTCCTAATCATTATGGACTTTAAAACAAAAAACACTTGCAGATTATCTTTAAGTTGCTATGGACAATGAATGCAGCTTGCTCTTGCTGGTGCACCTACACTACATTATGTGATCTGCTCCACATGCCTGGTCCGTTCCTGCAGAATGGGACTGATACCCTAAAGTAACCCTTTTCTCTGGATTCAGAGTAGCAGCCGTGTTAGTCTCTATCTGCAAAAAGAACAGGAGTACAGCCCACTTCTTCGGATGCTGTAGCCCACGAAAGCTTATGCCCTAATAAATTTGTTAGTCTCTAAGGTGCCATAAGTACTCCTGTTCCTTTTCTCTGGAGGCAGGCAGAACACGGAAAACGTGACACACATCCATACATGCTCCCACAAACCCAGCACAAAGCAGGTACGTCTAATTTTAAGTCTACCATCATTGACATACTGAACACCTGTAAATTACTAAATACTTTTCTTCAGCTATAACCATTTCCATACAGAGAGACCTCAAGTCACAAATTATATAATAATGAGAAGTAACATACCTGCAAAATGAACATAAAACACATTTATTTTATAACCCAGTCTGCAGTCAGCTCTGTGTGTTCCCTAAATGAAGGAAAAATATAAGGAAAAGTTTAGACAGTTCCAAAAGTTTGCAATACATACTCATAAGCCTCAAGAAGAATGCCTATAAAATGAGGCCTAATGTATCTGTCCTTACATAGAACAGTGTCAAACACAAGAGCAACTGCATTGATTTACAACGAAAAAAATATTTTTCTATTGCTCTAAAAGTTCCAATTCAAATTTCTATGGGCTCCATGTTTATAGCAATGTTACTGGGCCTGCTGGTCATCCTGTAGCGTCTCCGGTCAAATGTACCTACAATTTTCCACGTCTCAGTGAGCTTGTGTTCATGCTGAACTACATTTTCCACTCTGGAGTCCTGTGTAAGAATTCCTAAGGGACGCCTCCCAAAATGTGACTCAAACAGGGAGAATCCATTTGAAGGACTTCCCATACAGCAAAGAGCAGAGACCGAAGTGGTTGGTCCTAGTGGCAATGGTTAAATACATAACTAAATAAATATCTATGATGTAAAATGCATAGCATAAGCATATGGGATGCACAATATGGCCACATTAATGTTGCTTTTGGAGGCTTCACTTTTGCAATTCCTGATTTTAATGCTGCAACCTTAACCTTATATTAACATAGGGAAGTCAATGGGACTACATACATGCTTGAAGTTAGGTATGTGCTTAAGTTCTTTGCTGAAGTAAGACCTCAACAGGCAAAGCATCAACAGTGCTGGTGACATATGAGGATCAACACGGTGGGTATTTTTATTATCTTCAAAGTTTGCATATGGCTTAGCTTTCTTGGTGGTTGGATTGTTATAAATCATTAATTGAAACAAATAAGTTCTATTTCACCAACTAATCAGGGAACTGAACTGAAGCTGCAATTTTTTTTAGATTGGTTTGTTCCATATAGTTCAAATCTCAAGCTGATACAGATCCACAATAAATACAGAGTGTAAATGGTTAAATGTACCATTTCAAGAAAAATTAACTTGAAGACAAGTTTAGCTAGAGTTGGTAGAGGGACCATCCCATTTTCCAAACCACATCAGTATATCACATGGTCTTTTGGGAGCTTACAAAGTTCCAATATGGTTTAGTATGTGCAGGTTGACTGCATAGTGCTCCAAAACATTTCAAGACAGTCTATGTAATCAGTGTTTCACCAATGAACAGCTTGCATTCTTGCTGCTTCATCATAAGTACCCTTTTCAAAATTATATTTGTACATGAATCTGACTAAATTCTTAGTTACAAGACTCATTTTGCAAAGGCACTAATTAATGGCCTATACATGGAAGGGAGGTGGGATGGAATAGGATGGCACTGTGCATTATTCTGTTGGCAAGGACATCATTCTAGTAATTAATGTTGGTGTCTTCTTTTTAAAATGGATTAAGCAATATGGACAATTCATACTTTGTTCTGCTGACTATTTAACTTATTCTAGGGTCTCTCATCTGCTTGAGAGTCGTGTTGTCTGTCACTGGTAGTGCAGTATGGTCCTTCATTTCCAAGTAGGGTTCAATTTTGTATCAGTAAGGGATGTACAATATATACTGTATTTGACTTAAATATGCATCACAGACTTTGGCTTTCTGATTAGCTGTCTGAATCTGCAGAAACAAACAGGAGAATATTTAAGCTTCTAATTCCTTTCTGAGCTCTCACTAAAGAGATCATCACCTCCCATGCAGATGTCCAAAGGAAGGGCGACTAATGAAAAGCTCCCATTTTGGCACCATTAAGTCCGCCGGATACCACTTCCTTCTCACTCTCCTCCCACATCAGTCAGGTAACTACCCTGCATAATTTCCCAGCTAAACCATGTCCATTCCCCCCCCCCACCCCGCCCCAGGAACTATAGTGGTGAGTGAAGATTGGGCTTTGGGTTTAACTTGGTGGGGAAAACCTGCTATTTTCTCTTATACAAGAGTGGATCCACCTCACCAATAGGAATTGGGAGACTGAGAAGCCCTCAGAAAGGGATTCTGAGTCTCTGTCTATTTATACCATTCTCCTCATCCTGGTATCTATGCATCTAAATTCTGAGATTCCAGTGTTAATGCCCTGCACACATCAAGGCTATGACATTTCCTCGTTTTATTCTTTGGGTTTAGAGCAGAAACTAGCAAAGCAATTGTCTAATTCAGGTGACAGGATGATAAACTTTAGGAAGAAAATTAGGGCACACATCTAGGACCATTTTGACCATACTGGGAAATGCAAGGGAGCACTTGGTACCCGCCATCTTGCCAGTTGAGGTAGTGACCATCAAGAAGGACACCTTCCTGGAAAGAATAGCTATTGGAATGAAGTGAATTTATTCAATAGGAGGGTGACCAAACATTTTAAGAATGTTTTTAATGCTCCATGGGTGATTCAATATATTCTTACATTTCCACTAACTCAGAGATTTCTTCATTGACAAAGAAGTGCGTAGATGGTGGAGATGGGGAGTTTTTCCTTGGACTTACCTTGGACTTGACCATATTTCTACTTTGAGATGAGCAGAAACTGCCTTGGGACCATAAGACCAGATCTTAGACCATGGTACCAGATCTTGACATGATACCATGAGGACAAATAAATTCTTAAGCACCATCTCCTGATTTTTCCATTCTGTCCAGGGATGGTGAAAGGATGAGTCATTTGAGAGTGTTGGAGGCCCCTAGCTGTTATAGGTTTTGATCTCTTTTCTGTACTGACAGTCAAGGCCAGAGCTAGAAACAACTTCTGAATGAAACCACCTAGGATTGATGGTTCATGCCTTTATCACAATTGAAAGGACCTATTTGTCTTGGATGGCTGCAGTCCAATTCTGTAGGAACAGAGAAATCTGACTACCAGTCAGACCTTTTGAGGAGGGAGAGCAGACACTGTCAATATGAAGACTTCTCTACAAACCTACTCCAGATGAACTTGGAAAAATGTGAAGCATTCATGAACCTCCCAGCCCAAATCTCTTGAAGTGAGAGGCTGAGGGAGTTGTGGCCCCTTCTGGCAGGGATTATCATCCTTAAGGGCTGTGTCCAGCTGGTCCTCCCAAAAGCTAGAGCCATTAAGGGAATAACCAGTCTCTTAACTTAGTTCAAAAAATCTCCCAAACAATGGATGAAGCCAAATGACCCTTCAGTCTACTATTGATGAAACAATTCAAATATCTGAAAACCTAAGAGGGTCCTAGGGACCCTCATTCAGAGCCATAATAGCTGTGAGGGATGGAGGGATTCTACCTACCTAATCTGAAGGTCCTACCTAATCTGAAGCATTCATTCCATACAAGTGCCTTCAGATGTACAGAAGGAACTGTCAACAGAAGAGTCTAATTGTGCTGCTGCTAACCCAATGTTTCTACAGAAGGTTTCCTGTGTCTTCCTGTGCTTCCACAGGCCAGGCAAAAGAAGCCAGCAAGCATAGACTGAACTGTGCCAGTTCCAAAGGTGACCATTCCACTCTCTCGTCTTTCTCTCCCTAGATTCCTTGATGGGACTCAAGTTGAGGGTAAATCCTAATAAGAGTTCTAGCAAAGGCCATGAAAAACAACTGCCCAGAATGAGAGAGGCTGCCTGGCCTGTGTTTCTTCATCAAGGGAGGAGAAAAACTGGGGTGGGAGAAAGAATACAGTCTAGACGGGTGAAGGGTGCCAAATCAGGAGCTTTGTATCAGTTGCCATTCCACTTGAAATCTGTGTTGTAAGTCCAACAGTCTGTGCCACCAGCAAGCTGGGCATAGTTTAGTACAGAGAGGCACAGCTGACCATGGCAACATAGCTGACCATAGTTTAGAACAGTGAAAACTGAGAGCAGCAGACTGGCCAACAGTCTGTCAGTAGAGGTCAGAATATACATATGCCTGATTTGTGCACATTTCTGCTGTTCCAGAGCTCTCACTTATACAGCCTGTAAGAAGCACAAAGTCACCAAGCTTTATGCTCTTATTTAGTGACTGGTTTATCTGTTTATTAGACAAGTCAGAATTTTCTAGCTTTGACAGAACAAGAATAGCAGAATAGATACCGCTAACATATTTGAGTGTTCAAGTCACTTTGATACAATATATTAAACTAGGCTATGGATTTCTAAGGTGCTTTAGCTGTATGACAGTTGTCACCCAGCAACAGTGAGTCTTAAATAAGGAAATCATGTCATAAAAGTTTAAGGGATGAAAAATGTTGAACTAGAAGATACCGCTCTGAATTGAAAGGAGGCTGTCCCCTCCCACTCTCAATTTACACAAAGCCAGATGAATGAGGTGGGCAAAGAGTCTGCCAGAAGACTAGTTAAATTGTCTATGTGATACAGACTGGACATCATGGGAGTTGAGACCTGGGAGGTGGAGCTGAATCACCTAGAGAACATAATGAAAAACCCATCCTTGAAAAATAATCATGGTGAAAAATAATCATCATTGTATGTCAATGAGTATTTTCAACCATGAGCCACAGCTATCATTTTGTGAGGATGGGAACTAAGAATAGTTCATGGCGATGGAAGAAGAAACGGTTACTTACTGTAACTGTGGTTCTTCGAGATGTGATGCAGATGTGTATTCCACTTAGGTATGCACGTACGCACGCAGCGCTGGAGAAATATGCCTAGCAAGGCCTGTAAAGGGGCAGCACTCGTGCCTCATGGCCATAGTCCCTTCCCTGGCTACATGAAGCAGTGCCATCCCACCCCTCCATTAGTTCCTTTACACTGAATACTGGGACACAAATCTCTGATGCAGAGGGGACGGAGGATGGGTTGTGGAATGCACATCTGCATCACATCTCGAAGAACCACAGATACAGTAAGTAACCATTTCGTCTTCTTTGAGTAGATGCATTCCACTCAGGCGACTCACAAACAGTACCCCTCCCTGCCAGGAGGTGGGGCTCCGAGTCTACCTAAATAAGGACTGCAGATCCGCTCTTCCAAAGCTTGTATCTGCCCTGGAAGGTGCAGTTATGGAGTAATGGTTCATGAATGTATGTATGAAACGTCACTGAGGAACACTATGGATGTTGCTTGCGCCCTTGTGCAATGAGCTTGCACATGCTGCATGGGCATAGCCAAGGTTATTTCGTCTGAGTGCAGGAGGTTATCCATTTGGTTATCATCTGCAAAGAGACCGCTTGACACTTCATGTGGTCTGCATATGATACAAACAAATGAGGTGAAACACAAAAAACAGTTTAGTCCTGTCCAGATAAAAGACTAGACATTGCCTGACATTTAGGGTATGGAGATGTCGCTCCTCCAGAGATGAAAGTGGCTTAGGAAAAAACATAGGTAAATACGCTGCCTATGTTCAAATGAAACCAAAAGATCACTTTACACACACAAAAATTGGGTGTGGTTGTAAGGTCACATTGTCTTTGGAGTATTGTGTATAAGCAGGCTCCGTCATCAGAGCCTGCAACTCACACTCGCTCCTTGTGGGTGTTATCACTACCAGGAAAGCAGTTTTCTGACACAAGAGCGGAAAGGGGCAAGATGCTAGGGGCTCGAATGGAGGACCAATCGGAGCCACTAGGACCATGTTTAGGTCCCAGAGGGGAACTGCTCTCAGACTGGAGGATTTAGATGAAGAAGCCCTTTTTAACAATCTTGTTACCATGGCATTGGAGAAGACTGTTCTTCCCTGAACAGGGGGATGAAATGCCTGTATTGCTGCCAGATGCATTTTTAATGAACTAATTGCAAGCCCCAGTGACTGAAGATGTATTAGCTACTCCAAGATGTCCTGGATAGAAGCCAGCATTGGTTGGATTCTGCAGGCTAATGACCACACCGAAAAACACGTCCATTTTGCTGAATAGGCTATTCTGGTAGAGGACTTTCTACTGTTGAGAAGGACTTGTTGGACATCCACCAAACACCTCTCTTCCTCCTCATTCAACCATGCAGCAGCCACGCTGTGAGATGCAGGGAACTGAGCCTGGGATGCAAGTGCAGCTGTGATTCTGAGTGAATAGGTTGGGGTGGAGAGGAAGCAGTATGGGAGGCTGAATAGACATCATGAAAAGGTCAGAGAACCAGCACTGTCTCAGTCACGTCAGAGCAATGAGAATGAGCTTGGTCTGATCCGCCTTGATCTTCAGGAAGATCAGTTTATCTGACAGTACCGACATTGAGGGCAGCGAAAGCCACCACAGAAACATATGTGGTGTCAACTGCAGCTGTGCCAAGGAGGATCCCCATACTGAGGTCTGCCATACTGATCTCAGTACCAGCCCAGCTTCCTCAACCTGTGGAAGGGGAACACTGGGTGTGGTGTCAACAGACACCAGGGTTCAGTGGCTCATTCAAACAAAGGGGTTATAGTTGATGCAGCTCTGGCAAAGTCCTGGACCAAAGGAGAAGATTGGATCAAAAGGCCGAAGTCTGTAGATGCCTGCCGTCGACATGGAAACAATCAGTACAGGCATCTCCCTCATTGGTATCAGACTCAATGGATTCCCAAAGTCCAGAACTGGAGTCAACAGTACAGGGTTTCTAACCTCCCTACTCGGTACCAGAGAAGGGTTAGAGTTATCCACATCATCCCACAAGCTGTCACCAACTTCGTGCTGGTCCACGCTTTTCCTAAGGGGAGGTAAAAGAGTTACCTCAAGACCTAGAGCATTTTCAATTGCTCTGAAGATCACATAACACTTCTTGGCATAAGTCTTGCCAAGACAGAGCAAGCACTACGTGTGGGGATCGCTGTTGGGGTTTGCTCCCCCATAGAAAGGACAATGTACAAACCCTGGTGAGGGCATCACTGAGGGAAACAAACTACAACAACTAAAATACAGGGTACAACTAACCATATACAACAAGAAAAATGTAAACTAGTTGAGAGGCTGTGAGGCTAAGATCACACAGAGCTCCAACTCCAGCCACGGGCTGTAAGAAGGAACTGAGAGAAGGTCAGGCTGGTGCAATCTTACATAGCTAGGGGAGGGCTATGGCCACAAGGCACAAGCGTCACACCTCTACGAGTACTGCTAGGCAAATTTTTCTGTCTCCAGTGCACTAGGCGCATGCACACCTAAGTGGACTACACAGCTGCATCTTCAAAAAAAAAATTAACATCGTTAATTCAGGAGTTGCTATTATAAAATTTGGTTCTAGCTCCTGCAGAGTATATGTGGCTTTTTTGCCTCACAGTGGTGCAAAGGTGCCATATTGAGGGCCAAAGATCTTGCCCATAAAGTATATAGAGTACAGAAATTTAAGTGATGGACAGTTCACTAAAAATGTAATGTTTAATTCTAACTTGGTGCCATTTTCTTCACAGCAGTATAAAACGGAGCACGTTGAATAAGAAACAGACTAGCAGTTCTAGCACCACTTTTATCAACTTCAGTTTCTGAGAGGGAAGCTTCATGGCAGCTGGATGCAACTTGGTAAACTAAGAGTCAGCCAAGAGTGGAAAGAAAAATCTACAATGTATTTAGCCATTTGAGTTCCATAGCTACAAAGGAGGTGATCTGGGTCCCGTCTCAGATCCTTTTCTATCCAAAGCACTCTCCTAGCAACAAAAGAATTGAAAAAGTAAGAGAATAAATACTAATTAATATAGTTTTGCAGGTTTAGAGTACACTAAGCTCCCCGGCATTTATGAAACAGCATAAATGTTTGGAAATAGCAACGGTATTTTGGGTTGAAAATGATTTCTGTACTAAAGATCTGCTTTTCACCACGGTCATTAACATGGTTCATGTAATCAAAAGAATCAAATAGATGCAGTAGGCTTTTATCACATAGGTTACTTATAAACAAATGTTAGCAAAAAAATTAGGTACTCAGCAGAGGCTTCACTTCCATAACTACTCTGTTTTCTTGCACATCAATGTTGACATATATATTATTACTAGTAGTAGTTAAAGGTGTTCCAGCCTATTTTGTCTGGGAAGATTGTATTGGCAGGGTCTGAGTATTGTGGGACACCTTACTTCATGTTTGGTACAGCACAAGCTTTGTACAAATAGGTGAATAAAGGGCATGGTGGTAGCCTTTATTCATAAGCACAATGCTGTTAGTAGCTCCCGATTTAATGTTCTGTTTGTGTTTCATTATTATAGCTTATTTTATGGAAGCAGCTTTACTTTGGAGTAAGATATGTTCAAAAAGCGACTTCCAGCTGACAGGAGCTTAGCTCAGCTGCAACTGGCTGAGCCACGGGAAGATTCCCTTTTGGCTTGCTGGTAAAGCAGCTGCCTATGGGCCACAAAGATCCCAGTTTCAGTCACAGCTGGTAAAATGTGTAGGGCACACACTGTGCTTATCCAGCTTCAGGAGGGGAGATTTTGCCAATTGCTCACTTTCACGTCAATTTCTAGGTACCAGTTGGCAGCCACAACATGTACACTCGTAACTTAGGGCCAGACTGCAGCTGTCCCTTAAGTAATAAGTAAAAAAGTCCCACAGTGGACAGGAATAAGGTGGCCAGTCAATTGCAGGACGTGCTCCTTCCTCACTCCCAACAATCCACAGAGCAGAGCCAGGGCACAGGGAGGAAGATGGTGCATCAGCTGAGGGATGTGACAGTCAGCAAAGTCCCTACTTATGCAGTATTTCTTGCAACTGCCTGAATGCAGGGCGGTGCCTCAACAGCACAAGGAGGAGGTAACATTGGTGGAAATAGGGAGGGAAGTCTCACAAGTTAAAAACTAAAGTCAACATGGAAGTCTCCCAGTTTTACATGGAAGAGTAACAGGCAAATTTTTACACAAAATCTCAACTAGCTCATTCAAAAGCAGAAACCTGTTCACAAGCATTACAACAGAATTCGCTGCATGCTCTGGAGGGACAAAATGGCCAAAGAACAAGCATTTACTAACCCTCACTGACCTAGCCAACTTGAACCTAATTAACCATTGGTTTTCCAAATGTTACCATCTCTTCTGTGAGCAAATTGTTAATAAGCAGAGAGGGAAATTCTTAATTTTGTTTGTATCCAAAATTATACACAAAATTTTCCAGGAAATGTTTTGTTATCGATATTGGGCATTCAGGCTTCAAAATTAGAATAGCATAGGTTAGTTAAAAACTTTTATTGGAAACTTTTGTTAGCTGTCAGTCAGTGTGGAGCAGAGGGTAGGGTATGGTTGTGTAGATTTTTCTAACGAACCTGTGCTATCCAGACTTCAAAATCAAAGAGAAAGACTGTAATTGGGATCTCTGCATTCTGTCTAGACATTGCTTTGGGTATTCAACATGTTGTTAGCATATGTGTCCTTAGTTTGCTTTTAGGAATGTCAGGAAAACAAATGTAAGGAAGTGCCCATAATGGCCTTCAGTGGTGCAGCTAGATCCGCAACTGCAGGTAGGGGGTTGCTCTTCTCAAGGAGAGCGGGGCCATATATCAATAAGGTCAATCGGTAATTTAATCTCCCCATATTAGACCCCAACCCTACACACCCTAAGTCTTGCAAATATCTTTATTCATGAGAAATCTCATCGTTCTCACAGGAATAAGGTGTGCAGGATTGGGCTCTAAAGCTGGGATTCTCTTTGCAAACAGATAAATATTTGTATATCAGTACTCTGTGATGTTACCTGAATATTATCTGTGTACATACTGTATGTAACATATTTTGCCAGTAAGACTTTGCTTTGCCAGTTCTTGGATCCACAGTAAGCTGCATTATTCCTTCCTTTCTTAGCTCTATTAGTCCACAAAAGCAAAAACCATAGTCTGCTCTGATATTAAAAGTAAATAAGTGATGCATGGGGACTTAATAATATTACTAAGCACTTATGCAGCACTTTATATATTCAGAGTGCTGTACAAACATTAACTAATTAATCCTCACAATAACCTGCAAGGTATGTAAGTACTTTCTAAATTAGGGCCAAATCTGCTGCTAGCAGAAGCAGCTGCATCTCTGCTGACTTCAACAAGAGTTACACTCACACCAGCAGAGGATTTGGTCCTTGGAAAAAAAATAGAAGTGGTTAAGGGCCCTGGGACATACCATGAGTCACAGGCATAGCTGGGATTAGAATTCACAAGTTCCTGACTCCCTCTCTCCTCATTACTCCATCTAGGCCATGCTGATTTAACCATTTAACTCCAGGACATATTAAGTTTTCTGCAGTTAAATTAAATTGTGTCGCATTGAAAAGGTACTCCTAAGTTTACTTTAAAAGATGAAAATGAAAGGGAAATTCCAGTGAAAGAAGAACAATATTTTCCTATGGTACCAAAACTTAAGCTTACTTAATATATATTGAATTTATCTTATTTGATTTACAGCCCTCACTATCTACACACAGGGTGCTAGTTAGAAAGTTCTAACAAATACAGACACGTAACATGGGGAATGTTCTGATGTACAAGGATAAAAAAGAGTCTATAAGAGACCTTTTTTATATATACAAATTACACAGTGTGAGCAATTATTACTAAGAGTCTACCAGGCTTTAAAAAAAAAGAAAAAGGAAAATACAGGAATGATGCAAACAATAGAGCAATGACTGCATGTATTAAAGGTACTAGTGAGTGTTTAAAGGGTGATGGCTGCACTCAGAGGTTAAAAACAAGACATGGATGAGGTTAAATCGCCCATGAACCAAAAAGCAATTCCAGATCAGGCCTTTGTAATATAGTTTAGAATATTCTGGGCAGATAGGGTAGGGGTTAATAAGTTGGAGCAAAAGGAAACAGGAAAAAAAGCCTTTCTAGCTGGTGACCTCCAAAGTATGAGGTGCACCAAGGGAGGATCTAATCAGTCTTAAAAGGGATACACTTTTCATGATAGAAAGTGTAGTGAACATACAGAAAATAGAACAGGAGTACTTGTGGCACCTTAGAGACTAACAAATTTATTAGAGCATAAGCTTTCGTGGACTACAGCCCACTTCTTCGGATGCATATAGCTATATGCATCCGAAGAAGTGGGCTGTAGTCCACGAAAGCTTATGCTCTAATAAATTTGTTAGTCTCTAAGGTGCCACAAGTACTCCTGTTCTTCTTTTTGCGGATACAGACTAACACGGCTGCTACTCTGAAACCAGAAAATAGAACAAAACCCAAGAAGAATAGCTGATACAGTTTTAAATGATTGTGGTTAATGATACGCTTAGCAGGTTCAGAAAGTCCATGTAGCACTGAAGAGAAAGGTTCCTTTCTTCCTACAGGTAAGTTTTATCTACCCAACTTCCTCCATCCCTGAGTAACAGCTCAGCACTCTATTCTCTCAAATGTGCCTTTTACATGAGCAATAGTCCCAGGAGAGACAGCAGAGAAAATGTTGGCCTCAAGTACTCAAGAGTTAAGTCTGGCATTTTTAAAATACCTGCGGGTAGTCTGGTGAATCACGTATCCCACATTCACCCATCTCTAATGATGATTATTATGCACCAACAGCTGTCTACAGTTCAATGGCTGAGAATCTAATTGATCTCATTATCTCCCCCTATATAAGGTGAAGTGTGTCCTCACTCTGTGAGTGTATGGATCCCAGGCTGATAAAGGCCCCTGTATGGAAGGCCTGACAACAGAAAATTCAGTTGTACTATTAGTTTGTTTTCAGCTGGTCCAAATTCACAGAAACAAACATGTTGTAATAAACCATGTAACCCACTACAATGTGGCTTTTGTCTTGTGAGTATCATACTGAATAGCTTAGATATCATTCATATGAATATTAATTCTGCAATAAAGAGCAAGAGACTGAAATATTAGTTATGCATTCTTTTGTTACTTAGTTTTTAATTATTATTATTATTGCTATTATGTCCAATTTCCCCTCACCTCCCTCACCCTGACAGCCTCCACTTCAGTGCCCTATCTCAGGCAGTTAGCTTCTTCTGGAACCAACAACAATGTTACTTAATTAACCCTCTGGCAGGGTATGGTACAGTATATAAATGGTGCTGCTTCCTCCCCTACAAGTCTGTGTACATCATTTCTGTCATAAATTCTACTATATAGCCTGGGATCCAGATCACCTTTCTGAACTTGAATCGCCTCTATAATAGTGCTAGATACTGCTGTCTCCTTGTTGTGTATTGTTCTCCCTGTGTCAGACTTAACTGAAATATTTATATATGGGAGGGAGATGAGCATGCGCACACAAGAGTGTATGTGCATGTGTGTATGTATTTTGAATTTGAAATGTTATAGTACCAAAAATAAAAAGTCAGGATATTTGCAGAAACAGAAGGCCTGACTCTCCTCCCACTTACCATGGTGTAACTCCATTGTCTTCAATAAAGTTATTCCTGATTAATACCAGTATGAGAAAAGAATCTGTCCCACAGTATAAAATACATAGGTTTCTTTAGCTTGCCCTTTAGTCCATTAGTTTATCCATTGTCACTGTGCAAAATATGCAATAAAAATTACCTCCTCTGCAGCTATGCTTATGGCAAATCTTTCTTGTTTTTAAAAAAAATACTTCTGTTCATTTGCTACTCTACTACAGATATATTTTTAACATAAAAACACTATATTTAATTGGTTATGGATCTCAGTTCTTTTAGCACTACTGGAAATCACACAAAAACACATTAGTACAGCGCAATTAGTGCAATGGCAGTAAACAACTAAGGCACTATTAAGCTGTGGGTGATTAAATAGTATTACTTCTTTATTTTTTTATGATATTAGACTTAAAGATGGAGTAGAATTTAAACAAATATTCCCATTAGCATTAATATATAATATGAATAGCAGGTGTCTTCAACTTTTTCTTAAGGAAGGATTTAAACAAGGTACTTCACTCTATAGAAAGCTGCCCCCCCCCCCTTTTTTTTTTTTGCTCCTTTATATAGTATGTTGCACTATTTCTTAGCTTGATATACCCAGACATTTAAACCCTAATATTACTTAACTGGAGTTATGGAGTCATACACGGTTTCCTACAGAAAATACCCATATCTATACCAGTATAGAACAAAGAGCTACCAAACTCCCGAACTAATAAGAAATTATTTACCGTATATCTTTGCAAAGAATAAATCAAGCACTATTTGACAAATTTACTACAATGAGGTATAACAAACATTATGATAAGTTAGCTTGAATGACAGTAACCTTCAGACAACATAAAAGAAGAGAATATGACCCAAGGACAGAACCCTTGTGGTATACCTTTTTAATCTGCCTAGCCCTCACAATCTCTCTGGACTCTGTACTTGTTTATAGATCATCCTCATGGTCTGGCACATCTTTTCCTCAGCATCTGATTAAGTTAACAATGTGCTGCTATTTGCATGCAGATTTGCCAGGCCTTTCTCTACAGCTGCTCCCAAAGACTTGGTCTTTCTCTGTAATGTGATAGCACAGCAGTCAGTAAATGCAATCTTTGTCAAACCCAGGTGTGCTCTTGATTTGGTTCTCATTCGTTCCAAGCAATTTTTCTTTCTGTAGCATTTATAAGGCTCTATTATAGTATAGCCACATCTGGAGCTAAAATTCTTCTATTAATTATATACTTTTACCACTATGAAGAAAGATACTAACATTTATTTTTGTTCTTATTCTTTTTTTTAATGACAGAGTGCATTTTATAGCTGCTGATTTTTTAAAGAGCCATTCCTGATTTTTTTCTTTCCATAAATAAAAGTAGTAATAATATATGAAATCTAAATAATCACATTATCAAATAATAGCAGCATAAAGTATCAGGCTAAATGTTTTGTGTAACTTTTTATACCTTGCATATAAATACAATGTTACAATAATATATCTGACTGCCTCATTACAGAGTTATATTCTATTTGAGTTAAAAAATGATGGGAGGGTTTTTTTTTAAAAAATCCTCACTCCATTCCCTAGTGGACACTGGTTCACATCACAGAATCACCAAACAATTTGTTCCCTCCACAGTCAAAAAAGCAGAACCAAATTTGATCAGCATGGTGACTTAAATGCTGCATTTTCTTTGTGCAAAGAGGGTAATTTTTCAAGATCAAGTTTGAAGTAGATTAGTGTAGAAATATGAGCTAAACCTTCACTCTTATCATCCGAGTATGGATAAAGGATGTATTCACCCAAGAGCACTGCAAGTTATTTTCTAAGAAATATTTTTCCTAGTCTTATTTTGAACACCAAGATCATCACAATGCAGTAATAAATGGAGGCTGGCAAACAGCTTTGACAACTGAATATCCACTGTGTAAATGTATGCTTAAAAGAAAATGCTAGAAATCATATTACTTAATTCAAAATCTAATTTATGCTCCAAAAGGTAAGTTTCCAAGGTAAATACTTCCAATAGAAGGGGTAAGTGTGCTTATAGATTTCAGAAGTGTTACAGAGAAATTCAAGCCACTTAAAAGCTGAATGAAGGCCCATCTATCAAATCTCCATCACATAACCAACTCCAGCTTCTGACAAATAAAGTTTAACATGGACATAGTAGGTTGGGATCCTGACTTTACTGAAAACTCTCCAAAAAGTGGATAAGAATGTTATACCTTCTCACCTTTTTCTTAATTATTTCTCTTATTTGACATGATTATTTGACGTGCTTGCATCAAAATAAGATACAAGTCCCACGCCAGTGTAATAGTATTCATTAATGCACTGTAGACTATTCTCTCAACTTCCCCCCCCCAAAATATACCCCTTTTTTATTTTCTAGACCTTAATTTTATGAATTAGCTTTCACCACAAAAATGTATATCATATACCAATATCGTTCTTTATGGAGGATTTTTTTAACATTCTGTTTAGGAATAAAATTTTATTTTTAACTGGATTATTTACAGCACATTTACTGCCTGAATCATTCATCTCAAATGATTATGTTGCCCTTAAATATATTTGGGGGGGAGAGGGGCAAATGAAAGTGAGACAGATGCTGTATCACCAGATTACATCACAGGTTACCATGAAAAAAAAAAAGAAGAAAAGGGAAAGTATATTTTGCTTCTATAGCATGCTATTTTAGTGGTGATGGTTTGACTTTTGGCCCACACACATATGCCAATGGCAAGACTAACTCTAGGGACTAACAAAAACGAATGTGTGTTCACAGCTGTACAGTACACCAATACAGATTACATGTTTTCAGTGTTGCGGCCACAACAGAATGCTAATTAACATACTGGAGTGATGAGAACGGCTGTAAGGGCCTTATTGTTCCATTATTTCATGCAGCCCAGCTGCCTTTGTTTATGTCACTTATCCTCTCGTGCCACAGGTTTTTACTCCAAAAATACTATCCCAATACAACGTTAATATTTAAAAAACAAAGAGGTGGCAGATTGTCATTTTTGTGTCAGTCTCAAACTGCAGAACTGTTAAGCTGTTCTGGTTCGGTATTTAGAAATAATTTAACAGCCATATTCAGACACTGCCTGCATTCTAACATAATGGCTGAATACTTGAACCAAGCAAATGCATAACTATCCTGACATCACTTATGAGATTTAGATTGGTCAGTTAATGGAAGTCTTTACCAGAATCAATACCATAACAGCTTCTTGAAATGAACGTGATTTTTTACACAGAGTGCTGCGAACAATAAGTACAGAAATATACTACCTTTGTATACAGCACAAAAGAACTGGGATTTGAAATTAAGAAGCAATTACAGGTTTTTGCAAAGTAACGTTACAGTTGATTATTAAAAATAAACACAGACAAAATCAGTGCTTAATAATAAATATCTGGACAGTATTAATATTCCACGAGCCTATTATTCCTCTTTTCCTACTTCTTTTTAACAGATGTTTTACCTGCTGGCTTGGTTAACATGTTGCTGATAAGTATTAATATTGATGATTGTTGCAACAATGGTTAAATATTGCAGCAAACAACTTTTTTTTTTATAAAAGACATGTAGCTCCATCTGACTGTAAGTAATATTCGTTATGTCTGCTGCCTTAATTTCTTTGATTGATTTGTGGAGAAAAATGATGTTAACTACTATTATTATTCATATTACAGTGGTGTTTAGATGTCTCAGTTAGGACTGGGCTTCACTGTGGCGAGGCACAGAACAACCTCCCTATATGAGACAGTCCCTGTCCTGGACAACTTACGACTTAAGACCCTGGACCTGCAAAACAACTTAGCCACGTGAGTAGCTTTACTCATGCAAATAGCCCCACTGAGTTCAGTGGGACTACTCACCTGAGTAAGGTTACTCACATGTGTATCTATTTTCAGGACCGGGCACAAATTTGAGGCAAGATGCACCAAGTGAATGTAATAAACATATGGAAAGAATCAGATAGAGAAGATGAGAGTAGCAGTGAGACAGAGTTACCAGGTTCATTAGTTTGATATAAATGAAAAGGAAATATTAATGATAGAGATTGCCAAACAATGTATTTCACCAGTAACCAGTAGCATGGTACAATAATTTGCAATCGCTGAACTGAACTTGGCTAAAGACCAAAATATTTATGATGCATTTCTTCCAATCCCCACCCAAAAAAATAAACAAACAAAAAACAAACAAAAACAAAAAAAGCTCCAAACACACAGTTTTATTTTAGATTGACACATGGTATAATAGTTAGAAAAATACCCAAAATTGTAAAATATACTGAGTTTACAAAGAATCATAAATTAAGTTAGAGAAAGCCTTCCCAAAAAGTATAATTTCACTAATCAAAGAGACACTGTAGTGCATGGTGAAGTACACTAAAATCCTGACAACATCCAATTGAGTGAGCAAGTCATAGATGCTTTTTAATGAGTTTAACTGGTAATCTCAGATAAATGTGGAACTGCTTGAAGTGTCTGTCTTATATAAGGCAATAATGAAAGGATTTAATGCTTTCTATAACCCATCCTGTTTATAACAGTGAACATGCCACAGGTGTGTTAGAATCTAATATATAGTAGTTTCTCAGCTATGACCATTCCCCTACTGTGGACACAACATAGATTTTTTTAATTGGATCCAGGAGCTAGCTCAATTATCCAGCTGCTCAGTGTTTAAGCCCCCAGCTAGTTTATATACCAATAATAATAAACTTTCTATAATAGCAATTCAGACGATTACAGGGTATTTTCTCTTAAAGGAAAGTGGATCACTTTTTTACAACTATGTTCACTGAAGAAATGCTGGGATTGGTTCCCCCCTAAAAACTGCTGAAGAATTACGGAAGAGATACAGGCAAATAATATTCAATTTCTTGCATACATCTTCTGCCATGGGAGAATCTCCTTATCTTATTGTACAGACAGACAATAATAACATAAATCATCTTTTATAACTCAGTGGGGGAGAGGTGCTGGCTTTCTTTTTAATGCTTATTTTCCAAGCCAAAGCAACCTTCACTCACACTCACTTACTGGGGGAGTAATAGTACCATCCTGATAAATATTGGCATGCTACAATCTCATGTATGAACTGAAATGGATATTCACAGTCTGAAACTGTTTCCCTATGGATAACACATACATGCATTTGTTGTTTTAAACAACAGTTTTTTGCAGGCATTACTGGAATAAAAAAATAAAATAATATAATCTCTCAACATTGTAAGTGTAGAAATAATGCTAATACTTCAAAATATATAGGGTGAAATCTGGGCTCCATTGACATTAATGGTAAAACTCTGATTTACTTCAATGGGGCCCAGATTTCACCCGCTGTTCCAACAGATTTTAAGCAAAAAAATTTTTTTTCGTTTCTAACTTAAATTTACAAAAACGCTTTTGAAATTTACCTTCATATAGTTGGAACGTAAACTGACAGACCTTAATAGCAACAAGGTACTAAACCACTAATAAACAGATTATGGATCACATAAATGGATATCTGTATAGCTGCCAGGCATAATGCATAGGTGACTTCATGTGAAAATCATAAGGTAAGTATTGCAGTGAGCATGTACGCACGGACAGCTAGAGGAATAGAATTTGGTCACACTTAAAAATAAATATCCTAAGTGTACTTAACTAACCATTTAATTTAGAATTATTCAGACAGACAGACAGAATCACTTTTAAGTCGGTATTCACTCAAGCCTAAGAGTTGTAATACTGGGCCCATTCCTGTGTGGAAGCTCATGGGAGTTTTGCCAAAGAACTCAGACTGAACTCAAATATGCATCTCCATACAGTCTTACTGGGACCATGTCAATCTTGAGTGATTCAAACTCTGCCTCCCTAGCAGACTCACTCCATAAATATATTTTTCAAAGTAACCCCCCCAAAAAGAAGAGTAATCCTTTCCCCTCAGCTTGTTTTCAACCACAAAACCCTCAGAAAGCAACCAGCTTAACAGCCTGAAACTCACCCCTTCCAGACTAGGTAACTCAGACACAATATAACCATTACAAAGTTATTCATGCTTGTTCCATGGACCAGATTATCCCTTACCACAAAAAACCCACCGGAAAGCCCAAAAGGAAGGAAATATCCAAGAGGATTCCCCCGTGGCTATTCAGTCACATCATACAATTGACTGGGGTGCATTATTTGGCTCTAACAGACAAGATTGAAGATCACCAGAGATCCACGAAGAATGTCATGGTCATTCTCACAGAGGCCCCATGCCTTAACTCCAGCTCTGACATACATAGCAGCATTACCCAATTGGAGCCATGCTACCAGGGATCTACCCCTGGCTGCACCAACCCCTGGACTCCAGGGAGAGGCTCCAGGGTAACACAGTACACCCTTAGGCTGCATTACCTTTTCCTGGGATTCTCAGTAGGCCAGAAGATGGATGATGTTCAGCCTGGCCCAACACTGCCCCTAACTCATTTACCCCATGGCCTGGCCTACCCAGTCTCCACTCCTTCCCCCCATGTTGACCTCAGACTCTATGAAGAGGTCTCCACAGTACTCTTGGATAGGGAGACCATGTTATGGAGGAGACTGAGGACTGGGCCCTTCTCCAAGTGGGAGAGGAGAGCTCGCCACATGGAGAGTCCGCTCCAGAGAAGACACTGGGGGACAAGCTGACCCCATGTTGGAGATACAAGAAAGCTAGAGGTCTGGGTTTGCTGTATTTGAGCTCCTTAATGTAAAAGGTAGGATTCTCAGACTGGAGTATGGCTTTGCTTAGAACTTCCTTCAGAAACCCAAACCCAAGTGAAACTCTGCCCAGGCTCATAATGCATGCATGAACCTGAGCAGACTTATTGTTGCCACAGCAAAGTATATGAAACTCAGGGGTAAAGGCCCAAAGGGATTTAGGTGCTTAACTACCACTTATGTGCCTAAATCCAAAATTTGGATCCTCAAAACCCCTGCTCAGCTGCCACCTAACCCTGTAGGTGACTAAAGTCCTTTAGGTACCTAAAAATCTGCCACCAGGCATGCACACACCTGCCTCAGTCTGGGTACCTGGGCACCCAGCTCATGCCTAGCTCCAAAGGAATCATCAAATCTGACATTGCCCTGCCTGCATCACCTCCAGAGCCCTAGCTAGTAGGCAAACTCAGAAGCCTCCTAACAGATTGGCCCATACAAAACACCTTTTCCCTTCCCCCCACCATAACTTGTAGCATAGTGGTCAGGGCACTCATCCAGGATGTCCAAGGCTCAAGTTCAATTTCTCACTCTGCCTTACGTGCAGAAAGGATTTGAACCCACATCTCCCAGCACTCAAGAAAGTGTCCTAACCAATGGACTGGAATATTCTGGGGCCGGTCTTTCCCAGTCTGTCATACTGAATCTGTCCTACTTTTTAAAAATAATATTCACTGGAACATAAATAATTAAAAAATTAATCAGAACAGGAACTTGAACTTGGGTCTCCTATATTCCAGAGAAGTGCGCTAACCAGTGGCCTAAGAATTACAAGGCAGGGGACTGTCACCACAATCACTATCTCTTCTTCCTCCTCCTCATTTTTGTGAGAAAGGGCTTAGGTACCTAACTCCCTTTGGTGGGGCTTATGCATTTTCTATTGACTTGCTTAGGTGGCTTCTCACTTAACTTGGTGGTGTTTTGTGGATTCCATACTTCAGCACCTAACTCTCCCCATGCATTGTACAGCAGAAACTGGGCAACTAACTCTTTGGGCTGTGGATTCCGTTAGCTGGCAGCGCACCTAAACATTAGGTGTTGCAACACTGACCAAGTCTCCTTAATGGATTAAGCCCTCAGGGGGTCTCAGTTTCAGATGAGTTTCACTTAATCTTTGGGTTCAAGAAACCTAAAATTCAGGAGCTTTAAACCACAGAAGGAAGGAAAGTTTGGAAAAGTTTGACATGACTCATGAAAAGCACATTATTGAATTCCACGTGGCTCTAGTTCAACCACTGATGTCTAAAGTCATTTTCCCACTGGCCAACTGAGCCTTTTCCAATGCTCACAACACACCCAAAGCATGCACGAATAGTCAACTAATATACAGTGTTTTATGGTTTATTACTACATTATGCCATTAGATTTCTTCAGTGTGTCACTTGAGGGACATTCTGAACTAAAACATTTTGAATTGGACTGATTTTGAGACTGCCATGCATGCACAAAAGTGTTACTTTAAACTTCAAATAGGTTCACTAATCAACTGATATTAGCATAAACTATGTTATTCAATATAAAAATATAAGCCCTCGTTTGAAACACTTAAGTCTAGGAACCAATCATGCCATGCTTACAGAGGCAAAACTCCCACTGAATCATCAAAGTCCTTTATTTAAAGAGCAACAAATAATAAGAAATAATAATAATTACAGCAAAAACTGCTTAGTATTTATATAGTGCTGTGTATGAAAAAAGTGCTGAACAGACATTAACTAATTAGTCGTCACAACACCCATGTGGGGTAGATAAGTATAATTATCCACATGCTACAAATGGAAAATAGACACCGTGAGGTTACCTGCCTTGCCTAGACACACATGAGATGAAATTCAACTAATGCAAATTCATCCAAAGTGCTCCATAGAAACCCAAGAGCACAATAGCTCATTCTGTACCCTCTGAGCCTTCAGGAGGTGAACATGTGTCACAGAGGGAAGCAGTGAGCACTGGTCAGGAGTAGATCACTGAATCGATACTTACACAGATCTTGTGGCTGCAAACCCTGAATAAGAGGCAGGGAACGACAGTGGCTGATTCTGCAGCACATAGATAGCTATATGTAGCCTGGTTATTTGACCACTATGCCTTTCTCCATTGTCACTCACAATGTGTTACTAGTGGAGCTAGGACTAGAACTCTTAGTCCTGTACTCGGTCCACACTGCTTCGAACACACAGCTCAACCATGCAAGTGTCAAGTGAAATATTTTAGGGTCTCAGATTATTTGATTGCACTATTTTTTCAGATTGGCTAGGTTGCTTGTCCACAGCCTAACCTTGTATAAGATCCATTTCTGAGCCTTGGGCAATGTTTCACACTGTCAACGTGAGCCAAAAATGTCACCTGATCTCATGAAAATGCCTGCCTAAGTTTGCATATCCAAGGGGCTTGGGTAATTTATATAAGGTGTGGTTAAACCCATACTAACAATCATCATAATTTGCCAATCAGAACCAGTATTCAGTTACTTTGGAAAAAAAATAGTCTGGATTCAACAGCTACTGCATTGTGGCCTAGTGGGGTAGGGAGGCTTCTTTTCCAAAAGACAATGTTGCATCTTATCTGGCAGGATCATTGCCAGGGCCGGCTCCAGGCACCAGCTGAGCAAGCTGGTGCTTGGGGCGGCAGATTGTTCGAGGAGTCGTTGTGCCCAATCCTAGGGCAGCACGGCCGTTTTTTGTTTTGTTTGTTTTTTGTTCTTGTTCTGGTCCGGCCGCCCGGTAGGGGGCGGTGGCACGGAGAACCAGAGCGCCCTGCAGGGCAGTCCTCTTCCTTCCCTCCCCGCTGACCGGAGCGGAGCCCTCGCGGCAGGCGGCAGCACAGCGGGAGGGGCCGTGTGGTAGCGCCCCTGGTGTAGCCCTTCTCTCTCTCTCCCGCCCGCTTCTCTCTCTCTCCCGCCCGCTCCCTCCCCTTCCCCACCCCAGCCGGTCCCCCTGCACCTGCGCTCCGGCTGCGCCGTAGGTTTTTTTTTTGCTTTGCCGTTCTGGCTGCCCCGTTTTTTTTTTGGCTTGGGGCGGCCAAAAAGCCAGAGCCGGCCCTGATCATTGCTAAGCGGATGTGGTAAAGAAAAGAAAAATTCTGTGTGAGGATACTAAGAAAAGCACCATTGCATTCTTTATCAATTATGCAAATTACAATCTCAACTGGTGGCATCAGCCCCTGGGTCTGATTTTCAGAGGTGCTGAGCATCTCAACTTCCATTCAAGTCAGCTGGAGTCGAGGGTGCTCAGTAGCTCGGAAAAATCTGTGGCGAGGTGAATGTTTTAGTGTGTGCCTAGACATGGACAAGGGGGCACCCAAATTCAATACAAATCCAGTAGAATGTGGAGAGCTAGAATGTGCTATTCTGCTCAGTGGCAATTATGTCAGGGTAAAAGGACCAATAGTAAATCAAAGTCTTGTTTAAAATTAATGTCCTTCAACACAAAGAGGTCTGGACGCATAACAGTGCTGCTAGTGGCCCCTACAAAGAGTCTAGATTCAGTGAAACCCAAACAAAAGCTTTAGAGATGGGCAAATAGTCTAAAACCTTTCCCATTCATATTCATTCATATTTTCAATAATTTTGTATTATGTTGCCCTTTTGATTTGGATCTGTTAATATTCCAGCAAACCATCTTTGCTAGCTTGAACACTTATGAAAAGTGAATTGTGAGCACCAGTACCTGAATATTTGCCAAAAGTGTATTCTGAATTGTATATTGTCTTGGCAATTAACAGAGGTGTTGGTTAGTTTAACAGGCTGGTGGTATTTGCTTGAACCACACCACCCCATTAGCAGGTGTGGATCCTGCTGGGAAAGGGTTACGTTGGTCCCAGTGAAATGGGCGGGACATAATCCCCACAGAATATATGGAGTTTAGAATGGCTTTCGAGAGAGAGTGAGGGTGAAATCATGGCACCACTAAAGTCAATGGGAGGTGATGTCCAAGCTATATCGCAGATTCACACCCTAGCTTACAGTGCAGTAACCTGCTTTACAGACAAGCCCTAAAATGCAATCCTGAGAAGCAGCCAAGGCTATGGAGAAGGCCTGAGCTGATCTTTATGTTATTTCTTTTCTTTGTTAATGAAGCCAAACCCCGAGAAGGGGGATGAGTTTTTGAGTCTATGTAACATATGGATTTTCCTTGAGAATAAGTTCGGTTAGGCATCTGCTTCCAGTTACATACATCAGTCACTCGGGAAATTGAAATAATATCACGTGACTATTGTAACTAACCAACATTGTGAATATTCACAAATTATTTGCAATGCAAACAATTAGCAGATTACAAACAATTTCAAACAATAAAAAAAATGAGAAAATACCTATCTGCTCACAGATAATTTCTGAATAAAATAAATTATTCTCCAAACTTACATATTTTGGATCTATTTTGGACAAATTGGAGAGAGTCCAACGGAAGGCAATGAAAATTATTAGGAGGCTGGGGTACATGACTTATGAGGAGAGGCTGAGGGAACTGGGGTTATTTAGTCTGCAGAAGAGAAGAGTGAGGGTGGATTTGATAGCAGCCTTCAACTACCTGAAGCAGGGTTCTAAAGAGGATGGAGCTCGGCAGTTCTCAGTGGTGGCAGATGACAGAACAAGAAGCAATGGTCTCAAGTTGCAGTGAGGGAGGTCTAGGTTGAATATTGGGAAACACTATTTCATTAGGAGGGTGGTGAAGCACTGGAATGGGTTACCTAGGGAGGTGGTGGAATCTCCATCCTTAGAGGGTTTTAAGGCCCGGCTTGACAAAGCCTGGGCTGGGATGATTTAGTTGGTGTTGGTCCTGCTTCGAGCAGGGGATTGGACTAGATGAC
The DNA here is from genome assembly GCF_011386835.1 of Chrysemys picta bellii. Classification (NCBI taxonomy): domain Eukaryota; kingdom Metazoa; phylum Chordata; order Testudines; family Emydidae; genus Chrysemys; species Chrysemys picta. Next base: position 22,910,838 of record NC_088804.1, on the reverse strand, counting down.
CCCCTGAGGTTTCTTCCAAATCTAATATTCTATGATTCTATTGAGAGATTTGCCATTGAAATCAGTAAGAGTTTTGCCATTGACTTTTTACACAACAGAGCATCCAAAATTCAATGGGAAAAACATTCTCAGTTAAAAACAAAACAAAACCAAAAAACTTTCATTTTATTTTTCACAGTCCTATTCCATAAGAAGCTGTTCCTTAACATCCACATAAAGACCATCAGAGATGGTACTTGGTAGGTTTTTCTCCTCCAACCGTTAAACCTAATACATTATTTTGTAATTACTGTGATTTTTTTGTATGTCTGATTTTTTATTAAAATAATCAGAAAGTGAGACTGTACAGTTA
>NC_088804.1:22902986-22905486 GCF_011386835.1 Chrysemys picta bellii | reverse complement strand
CTAAGTACCATGTGAGCTTGAGCAGAATTTTTCTCTGAAGCTGATTTTGCCCCCTTCCCAATTGCAGAAGCCTTAGATCATCAGTAGTGCACAGGTGACGGCTTTATTCATAAAAAAACATACTGGATTTAGTTTCTTTTACTGAGTCTTGCAGAAAATCCACATTGTTGAGTAGCTTGTTACCGAATCAAGCACTTATTGTACGTACAGATTACATAAACAAGAAGGTCAATTTTGTTTCAAACCTATATGAATGTGGTTCTGGGACTGAATTAACTACTGATTGAAAAGTTACACATTTTCAGCTAGCTAATCACATTTTATTTCACTGTACACAGACAGCAGTGCAATGAAATTAGCTGTTTGTTTGTACATTTTGGAAAATGTTTTAACTTCAAGCCTGTAAAAAAAGTTTCATGTATGTTCAGGTAAGATTGTTAGGGTAAAAATACTGGTGACAATGACTGAAAAAGGCTCAGTAGCAAACTAGTAATTGTTTTCTCCAGATTTTTGACCCCTTTATTTCTCTCCATGAAACACAATCTGTGGGTACAGGTACAGTGCTTTTTAAAACCCGCGGCAACAAGTCTCAGAGCCCGGGTCCACTGACTCTGACTCACGCTACAGCGCTAAAAACACCAGTGTAGATGTTGTGGCTTGGACTGGAGATCGAGCTCTGTAACTCACCCACCGCCCTGGGCTTCAGAGTTCGAGCTCCCGCCCAAGCTCAGATGACTACACTGCTGTTTTTAGCACCATAGCATGAGCTCCACCAGCCCGAGTCTGTAGACCCAGCCTTTAAGACCCACTGCCATGGGTTTTAAAATGCAGTGTAGACATATCCCTAGAGGCCTCCTTTATTCAGTATGAATTGATAATTCTAAGGGAACAGCCCATTCTCTCATAAAAACCACTCCAGGAGCTAATGTTACATTTGCATAGTGAAAGTACTACATATTCCATACCTGGAAACATTTTAAGAAGGTTTCACCACACAGCTAATTAGTATGATCCTATCTACAGAATCATAGAAATGCAGGGCTGGACAGGACCTCAAGAAGTCATGTAATCCATTCCCCTACCTTGAGACAGCACTGAGTAAACCAAATATAAGAATGGCCATACTGGGTCAGACCAAAGGTCCATCTAGCCCAGTATCCTGTCTTCTGACAGTGGTCAATGCCAGGTGCTTCAGAGGGAATGAACAGAACAGGTAATAATCAAATGACCCATTCCCAGCTTCTGACAAACAGAGGCTAGGGACACCATCCCTGCCCTTCTTGGCTAATAGCCATTGACCTAGACCATAACTGATAGGTGTTTGTTTAACTTGCTCTTAAACACCTTCAGTGATGGGATTCCACAGTCTCCCTTGCAAGTCTATTCCAGAGGTTAACTACCTGTATAGTTAGAAAGGTTTTCCAAATATCCAACCTAAATCTCCCTTGCTGCCGATTAAACCAATTACCGGTACTTCTTGTTCTACCATCACTGGAGAACAATTGGTAACTGTATTCTTTACACCAGTCTAATATATTTGAAGACTTTTATCAAGTCCCCACTCACTCTTTTTTTCTCAAGACTAAACATGCCCAGTTTTTTTTAAAACTTTTCCTCATAGGTCAGGTTTCTGAACCTTTCATCATTTGTGCTGCTCTCCTCTTGACTCACTCCAATTTGTCCTGATTTTTCCTAAAGTGTGGTGCCCAGAATTGGATACAGTACTCCAGCTGAGGCCTCACCAGTGCTGAATAGTGTGACAATTACCTCACATGCTTTACAAACACACTGTTAATACACCCCAGAATATTAGCTTTTGTCACAATTTTATCACATTGTTGACTCCTATTCAATTTGTGATCCACTATACCCACAGATCATTTTCAGCAGTACTATTGCCTAGACAGGTGTTCACCATTTTGCAATTGTACATTTGATTTTTTTTTCTTCCTAAGTGTAGTACTTTGCATTTGTCTTTACTGAATTTCATCTTGTTGATTTCAGACCAATTCTCCAATTTGTCAAGATGTTTTTCGATACTAATCCTGTCCTCCAAAGTGATTGCAAACCCCCCTCTCCTCACAGCTTGGCGACAGCCACAAATTGCATAAGCATACTCTCCACTCCATTATCCAAGTCATTAATGAAAATATTGAATAGTACCAGACCCAGGACAGACCCGTGCAGGACTTCAATAGATAGGTCTTCCCCCACGCCCCCATATTACAGCAAACTATCAATAGCTACTCTGTGGTTTGAGCATTGGCCTGCTAAACCCAGGGTTGTGAGTTCAATCCTTGAGGGGGCCATTTAAGGAACTGGGATAAAAAATTATCTGGGGATTGGTTCTGCTTTGAGCAGGGGGTTGGACTAGATGACCTCCTGAGGTCCCTTCCAACCCTGATCTTCTATGATTCTATCACCCATTTTGCAACCACCTTATAAGAATTTCACCATTTCCCTAGTTTACATATGAGAATGTCATATGGGACTGTATCAA
>NC_088804.1:22895486-22897986 GCF_011386835.1 Chrysemys picta bellii | reverse complement strand
CAAGATCTATCTAGCAGACAACTAATCTACCTTTAAAGGATTGTTAAGAGTTTTGGGAGTACAATTTGTGGGGGGAAGAGAAGACGTGTGAATGGAGCACAGAACACTTTTTGGTTTTGGTTTTTTACAAGTGGGTACTATTGGCAATGTCAAAATGATCTTGTCAGTAGTATTTATTTGAGCAAGTTATTCACAATTATTGTAATGTTTAATATCAAGACTAATATACAGATGTATATATACAAGCATTCATTAGAGTTTTGCCCATGCGACCAATTCATGGATTTACATTACCATGTCACTCATTATGATTTCATAAGGGAAGAATGAATACATCAAGGGTCACATTTTGGCAGGAGACCATGTAAGTACGAGCAAACCCAGGACAGTAAGACCTGATCTTATTCTCACTGAAGTCAATGTGAAAAAAGGTGGAGGTTTGGCGCCACCACCCCAATCCTGCAAATGTATTAATGAGAAACTTTGCTTATGACAGTAGTCCAGCGAGACAGTTTTAAAATCTACTATGTGCCAGTCATTGCGCTGCAATTTTAGTCAGAGAAATGCCATCAGAAAGTGGTTTAAGAGAGTGTGTCTGTGGTACAAGAAAAAGGGGCATGATGTGGGTGTTTCTGGCCACAGACATTTCTGTATACAACCCATCAGAAGGTGAGCCTGGGTAATATACCTAGCAGCTTGTTCTCTTCAGACTTCTCACATAAACTATTCCACCTCTGGGATGGGGAAAGGTATTGTGCATGTGTGTCCCTCAGACTGTGTATGGCTGGTATGTGGCTGTGGGATCCCCTCCTTTGCTGGATTGTTACCAGACAGCTGAACCTGTTACCAGCCAGAATTTGAAGGTAAATCAATGCAGCCTTTGATTCATATGTTTGCAACATCTTTTCAAGGGTGTTTATTCACAGGCCAGAATTTGCCTTAAATATTTCACATCACCAACATTCATTTGTTTATTGTCTCTGCCTTGCTCATACAAGACAGATGGAAACTTCTTCCATAACTGATCATGTTCTTCATATATTATGAGCCTCAGAAATCTGGGTCATTTTTACATATTATATGTACACAGATTTTTTTATGTTTGCATACTATCCTTGTTCTGCACACCTTAACATCAGTGGAAGTGGAGTACACAGTTCAAAAGCAGAGTGGGCTAGGGAAGCATATTGAGAATTAGCTCTACATGTTCCGGCTTTCTGTTATTTCTGGAAGATTTGACCATAAACATTTCCAAGTCACATATAGGAGAGGAAGAATTTTTCCTTTATTACTATTATTAAAATAAAAAGGAGCTATACAGCTAAAAAATACTAATGCTTTAAAAAAAATAGTAGTTAGTATGTACAATTTACAATTTTCACCCTTATATATGTTGCCCATTTTAATTCTGATCAATCTCCAAAAAGGATGATTATATCATTTTATAGATTATCACTTGCCAAATTTCATTTTTAACCATCTTTTTTTTTCTTTTTAAAAAATGTGTTTTTATTTGAATTTGGTGCTTGTGAATAGCTGTGGAATAAAATCCTTGGAAAATGAAGTCTTAATTTATCCACGGGATTCGGATGGGCAATGGCAGGGCAAGCTTTCCCACGGTGTCCCAGTGACAGACCACCTATGTATGTCAGTGGATGCTTCAGTTTTCATATCCATTAAATTCTTGGCATCTTTTGCTGAGGCTATCAACCAAAGGATTAGACAGAGTCAAATGTGTTGCTGGGGCTTTCTGAGATGTGGGCTGTCTACTGGGAGCCAGAGTGAAACCACGAAAGCCATGTCTCAGAAACCACTGAATAGCCATGACAATAGTTTTTGGTGATTTCTGACCGGAGATGGATGTGAACCTGTGATCCAAAGTTGAAATTTTCTGAATCCATTTATCAGGTCCTTTGTATTCTTCCTCCCTCCTGTCCCCCTTCAAAGTAATTTGAATGTATCACACATTACCTCAAATAAGATGTTCCAAATTGGTTTAAAAAAAACCTTTACCCTTGTACACCCTAAAAATTACAGATTTGTTTTTATTAAATGAAAATGTTGCATTCCTTAGCTGAGTCCTGATTCACCAAATAGGAAGAGGCACAAACCAAAACTCCAGAGCAAAGCACCACCAGTCTTTGTAGATGTTTGGTTCTGCCATAGACCTAACCAGCTACCATCGCTGTAGCAGGCCAGACCAAATAAAACGTTTCTGAACAGGCTCAGTCCTTTGAAGAAGTTCAGACACTAACTCTAGGGCTCGGGACCACCTCTAATACCAAGTTTTGACCAACAGTGATTTTTATAGATATAAAACTTTGTACATTTGGGTTTATAGTGACAACCCAGTGACAAACTGACAGATAGATAACTATAATGATGACATGCAAATGTAGTTTCTGAATAATATACATACTTAGACACACACAAACTGTATGCTATCCATACAAACATGAATGAAAGGTTTACTTACACACCTTTTTCATTAGATGGAAAC
>NC_088804.1:22865486-22890486 GCF_011386835.1 Chrysemys picta bellii | reverse complement strand
CTATGTGGTTTTACACATCCTTCAGCTAACAGCCAATGCTGCGGAACATTACGTAGCTCTCTGACCTTTTCTGGGTGGATTTTGAATTTACTAACCAATGAATTAAATTCATCATTGACTAGGGCTCCTAAGCGCTATGGTAATACAAGTAATTATTATTAATAATAATCAATTTATGCAATATTTTTCTTACCTGTAGCAGTTACAGCAGTGTAGTCTAGTAGTCTATGCACATGACGAGGTGGTAAGAATTCCTTAATTCTACTCCTGGCTCTGATGCTGGCACCCTCTGTGGCCTCGAACAGATCACTTAACCTCTTTGCCGCAGTTTACCCATCTGTAAAATGGGAGAATCATTACAGCTGAGCAAACAGTGGAAAACAAGGTCAGGGAATATTCACTCAAATTCAAAAGCAAATTTAATAGTGTTGGCAGCCTTTGACTGTTCACTTTTCCTTTTTGTTTCTCTGCTAAGTTGGGAGTGCCTAAACGTCATCAACAGTAATACTTCCTTACAATGAATCTTTAGGTCAAATGCTTGAATATTTGCTGATTTCACATTTCATTTTCAATTTGCAATTCATACCGTATTGTTTAATTACATGAGCCACCCAATCAGCAGACAGAAATACCCATATTTGACTTACATAAGCCATCAACAACGAACAAAAGTGTACATTTGAATATACAATTCTGAATTTGCAGTGTGTTGGTTAGTTAAAGAGGTCATGTGGTACTGCTTCTGTTCCTAAATGGATAACTTAAGTAACTGAGTAACACAGCAAAAAAAATCTGAGTGGTATATTCAGTGGTAATATTCACAGTTTGCATTTTGCACAGTATCAGGTAATTGCACAACTCATCCAATCAGTGAAAAGAAAAAACAAGGTGATTTAGGTAGACAGCCATGATGGAATGATTTGTAAATATTCTAAATTTGTGAACAATCTACAATCCAAGAATTATTTATTGAAGAAAGTTGCAAATAGTTGAACAAATAAATTGGACATTCTCACAAATGAGGAAAAAAGCAAAATGTAAATACATGATCCACTATTAACTGTTAGTTCAGATCTAACAACAACTACCCATAAGGTAGATACAATAATCCCTACTATAGGTCATAGCCAAGTAGTTCAAGTCTTTTTAACGGCCTGTTAAATATTCTATATTTATTGGTCGATTAGTTACTTTTTAGTCCAAGTTGCTGGGGAGCCTAATATGATTTTTATATAACTCCCCTGCCCCTCCCACCTTTTTAAAGCAACTGTATGAATTGTAAGGGTATTAGAAATGTTACCTATATTGACTTAACTGATTATTTTTACTCTTTATAAAGCCTAGGTTTTACTAGTTGTATCATTCCTGGATCACAGTCCAGCTAACACATAAGCACATGCATAATTTTACCCACATGAGTAGTTCCCATCAAATGAAATGGGAATTTCTAGTGCTCAGCACTTTTCACACCTAAGTGTCTCAAGTTGGCCACCCAAAAACTGAGACACCCAACATCACTCTTCCCAAGATGTCTGTTATTCTTTCCAGAATAAAGGTTTCCTGCTTAGACAAATAATTATGGTAAGGAATGGGAAGAGAGAGAGGAAAGTAGCAGCTAAAATGAAGCAATGTGGAAAACTGACATACCTCCTGCTTAAGCCTAAAGTAATGAACCAAAACTCTGGAAAAGCAGCCCCTGGGTGAAGAAGAAAGACCTTGAGCTATAGCACCAGAGACCATACGAACATCCGAATACTTAAATTCTCATATCTCAAATACAAATGGTATAGCGAAATCTGGCTGATCAACCTATACTTTTCTTTCTCTAACTACTAATAATGTTTGAAAGGAGCTATTTTTGAAGCAGCCCTTACAGTGTTTCAGCTCACTATTGTCAGCTTCACTTCTCAAATGCAATTTGATTTATAATTATGTTTTAAAACAATAGCATGAAAATAACATTAGGAGGCCATAATCTGAACTTTGTCTACTTACGCACATAATATAGATTTGCAGTGGATCCTCAGCATGGCTCATCTGATACACACTCTGCTTCATATTCTTCCCTCCCACCATTTAATATACTATGCTACAAGTTGGCCTGCAAAGAGGCAGTTGTAGCACCATATATGTGAGTGAGGTCCAAGAGAGTCCATGCTCTGCCCTGTCATTCAGTCTACTCAGTAAAGAGGGACGGTGCTCAAGCTCATGGCCTTGGCCTTCTGTCTTGGACACAAGAATAGGTGATGAGAGGGGTTTTGGCTCTGTGAGCATATTTTGAAATGGCAGGAAAACGTAAGGCATATAGGGCCAGATGATGAAGGGAGTTTTGTCACTGACTTCGGTGGAGCAGGAGCAAGCCCATAAGTCACAACCTGCTGATGAAACAAGCCTAGCATGGCTTCTACTGGCTTAGACAAAAGGAGGTTCCCTTTTCCTCACCAACTTTTTATGGGCTTTGAGGAAACTAGTTCAAGTGCCTACCATGCACAATACCCAGAGATCAAGTGCTATCTAAGGCTAAATGAACTCTCTAGTGTGTTGTTCTCCGGGCTCAGAAGCAAATGAATCCCTGCAGGTTTGCTTGGAGGTTTGAGTTTGACCAACTTGCCACCTGCCCACTGCAGGAAAGCCCAGGCCCTCGTGCTTTTACATAAGGTGATAAAGGGGTGTTCCCAAGGCTTATTGACATAGAGCTGACATGCGTTGTGGGGCTGAAAGTTACCTATCTTCCCAGCTGTGCAAATAACTCAGACAAGTGTTCACTGAACTTTGCAATCACATGCTGTAGTTTGCAAACCCATCAAACACTGAACACAAGATATAGTTCAGAGGGGACTGAGGTTCATTGAAAATATTTCCTTGCACTCTAGCCCCTTCACCTGATGAGAGAAAACCATTGACTAATTGATTCCACTCTGGTGTCTGTCTGACCACCAGTTTAGAGGCAAATTGGCACCAAAGTAGTATATACCTAAAGGCAAAGAGAAATGGATCTGTCTCTGAATACCAGTGCTAAAGCAAATGAACTAGTAAAAAAAATTAGCTGTGCCTTAAAACCAAGTTTGAAATTTTATAGGCACTTACTCCATAATTTGTACTTGGGCCTTCTGTTATTTTTAAACAAATCTAATTTCTTACAGCTGTGAAATTTACATTTTAAGAGTGTCTAGTGGCCATGTGCATTAATTACTTTATTGTAATATTTTAATGAGTTTGGGGTTCAACTCTGGAAGAATCCTACTGAATCCCTGTTTCCTAGAGAGTTACACTAGAACCTGATTCTGTCACAATGAAGAGTTCACCTATGCTACAAGCTAGGGGTCTGAATCCTCTGCTCATGTGCACATCCTCAAGCTAGCTCTCAATGAGCTAGCAGAAGTATAGACAGCAGTGTAGCCATGACGGCATGGGTAACAGCAGCATAGCTTCGCCATGCTGAGTACAGACCTGCCTGAAACCAGTTGGTATCTACTCAGCTCAGCCGTGCCCCGCTCCTGCTCCCTGTGCTACCACAACTATGCTGCTATTTATACTCGGGTTTCTTCTACCAGAGCTACCCTAGTAGGTGTACATGAGCAGAGAATCCCACCACTAGCTCATAGCATGTATGTAGCCTAACACACCCAAGGCCAAACCTGGATGAGCTCACACAGTTTTTATGTATGCCTTACAAACACACTAAACTTTGGGAAAGTTCAGATTTGGAGATGAAATTTGGCACTACTAGATTTCCCTAGATTAGAACACCCCAAAACTCTGGGAAAGTTTGTATTTCGATCTAAACTTCATGGCTCAGGCTATTTTGGGGGGGGGGGGTGCAAACAGAAAAAACAGAAGCAAGAAAGTTACAGAAAAAGTGTACTATTCAACCTATTCAGTAATGTTAGCTTCTATGCTGGCCAATACTGGTCTTAATGAAAATACCACATAAACGAGTACACACTGATGCAAACTTTCCAATCTTTAATACATCCTGATATAATCATATTTAGAGGCAAAAGTTGGAAGTCCAGCACATCTCCTAAATTCACCAGAGATGTACTGGAAGGCTTCCCTTTTGTCGTAGGAATTGAGGACATTTGAAAAATATAGGATTACATAAAACACATGTTCACCTTAGCACCCCTTGATTTATTTTGGTGGCTTGTGTCACAACCTGAACTCTTCTAATATATTTTTGTGCGTGAATATGCCATGTGAAATGCTGATCAGGTGCAACAGGATATACAAGTTAAATGGCTAGAGGTTTTGTGAAAAGAAAAGAAAAGAAAAGAAAAGAAAAGAAAAGAAAAGAAAAGAAAAGAAAACCATTCCAACATCTTCATGAGGATTTATAAGAAGAGAAGATTGTCTTGGTAATAAGAAAATCTGACCACATTTTCAACTATCCTTTACCAGGACTCAGTTTTTGTGCTTGCCATTTTGTGGGTGTAATAATCTCCATCTTCGGGACTGAACCAGAGATCTCCAGAGCTCAGACATTGGCTTTCTACAGCTTGAGCTAAAGAAATAAGTCCCCTAGCTGCTGCTGAGGGACTCATATCCTCTATGGATCAAGTAAAGATGTGAACATGTAGTACACACTGAATAGTGGGTTACGCAGACACACATGAATGGGGGCACAGTCAAACTGGATGTCTAGGTACATGACTGTGCCTACAAATCAGGAGTCGAGATGTTCAGTTAACCTCAACTGCAGCCACAAATAATTGGAGTCACAGTGATTAGCACCCATAAACAGGGGTCAGTGTTGGAAACACAGCCCTTTCTGTGCACACCTTCTCACCTCACTTTGCATGGGTGTGTCTATGAGCACAACTACAATGAACTAGCCAGATTTGCTTTTGAACCACTTACAGTAAGAGCACGAGTTATTACTCAATACATGCTTTTTAGCAGCTTTTTGAAGCTAAACTTTGTTATAACTGGTAGAGATAGTGGTTTGTGGTCTATGAAAATTCTGTAATAAGACATTGTAATCTGTTTTGGGGCCAACAATACTGTTCTCTTTACTATGCAATTAACAATAATTTGTCAAGATTCTATATCTGATAACTGGAAATAGGGGTGAGGGAAAACTAAAGGCATTAGAAAATTTCACAGGAAAATGAATTGAGGGCTGTAAGGTATTTGCCTGGACATTCTTTCATTGCCATTAAGAAAACCACCCCACTGCTTCAAAGGATGTTTCCACTAAATGTACTTAGATTGTAAGTTCCTTGTGGCAGGGACAAAGTCTTTCCTTACACCTTGCGCATTGCCAAGCATACTGAACAATAGTATAATTTCATTTTTAGAAGAGTATCGATAAAACACCAACAAGAAAATCTTAGTTAAACCACATGAAAGCTATAGTATCAAACCAGCAAGAGTCACAAAAAAATTAAGATTAAGACCAACTGTGTACACAACACTGTAGCATTTGTGGTAAGTTACAGACAGAATATCACCCTCTGTTTTGAATTTCCTGGCTCTAATAGACTGGGTTCCCTGCTTTTGTGTCACTGAAACACTGTACTTTGTGTTTACACTTAAACCTGTGTTAAGCGACCACCATATGGAGCAGCAAAAACTGGTGACCTAATATAGGTGGTCTTTAACTAAAGGTCAAGATAAATTATATCAGGCGCCACATGGGGATACTTTTAAGTGGATGTTTAAGACAAGAGGTTGCCTGTGGTGGGATCCATAGTGCAGTTTCATTTTAATATGACTTAAAGGTATAAAATGCAGACGTGTAAATGCAATTTACCACAGAATTCTAACTTTTCTTCTGGTCTACCTCTGACTATACACATGTGCTGTATGTCTATTGACCCTGGTCCTACAGCACTAGGAGTAGGAAGAGGTCTATTGCACAGATTAACTTGACCCACAAACATGATTTATGGGATGTTATGTTCTATCTCGCTAAATCTACCTTTGCAAAAAATAAAACAAATGAAGCTTTTTCTAAACTAGCAAATTCAGTTTTGTGTTCTCTGAAATTTGGCGCAAGGGGCTCGCTTGTGTCTGTGAACCAGTGCCCCCATATTTGGGGCAGCATGGAACTACACCGCCCAAGCAAGAGCTCAGAGAGCTACTGTGCTACAGGGAAGTGCAAGGCCTCCTGAAGCTTCACAGCTCTCTCCTGCAGCTACAGCTCTTAACAGGGTGCACCTGGTGCTCCCATATATGCTTGTGCAAGTGAAAGGAAGCACAGGCCACCCCTCTCTCTGCCTCTTTTGAGTGGCAATGAGTGGTACCACCCAGGCACAGCCCCCAAGCAGAAAATCTTGGGATGGTATTAAGAAATGAGATATTAAATTTATTATAGCGTTTTATAATGGGAAGTGTCAGGTGATCTTAACTACAAGCAGCTCTGCCTACAATATTGAACAGCGTACCGAAGGTCAGTCAGGGTCTCCTCTTTACCCTCACACAGAATACAAGAACAAAGGGATAGCCAAGGAAATGGAAAGGCAACATATTAAACCTGATAAAAAGAAACATTTTAAAAATTATTTTTACACACTGCATTGTTAATCTGTGGCACATGCTACCACAAGATATCACTGAGCCCAAGAGCTTGGCAGCATTAATAAAATGATAGTTATACGGATAACCTGAACAACTACAGTACTGTTACGTAGAGAAAAATAAAAGGGGTATAAATTCTCATTTTCCAGAGAATAAACCAACCACCTAGCGATGGGAAATAGGAACAAACTTCGGCTTTTGAGAAGGGTATTTTATAACTGACCATTACAGGGATGTTTTACCTTCCTCTGCAGCATCTAGTGCTGGACATTGTCAGAGACAGGACACCCAACAGGATGGACCACTAGACTCATCCTATGTGGTGTGGAAATTCTATGTTCCGAACTAGGGGCCCAAATTTACTCCCAGACTAAGACTTTGCAAATGTGGTAAGTTTTTCCTAGGAGCGATTCTGTCTGCAGTAATTAGCCCCTTGAACATTTGTATTTTAGTGGAAATACTGATATGCCTCTTAGAACTTATAATAGCACAAAAAGTGATCTGACTCTAATATAGTGCATGAGGTGAGACTCCTGAAAACTTTTTGCATGAAGAAAGCCTGGAATTTACAAAAACCCATCAAGCAGACAGCTCTAAAAACTATTTTCAAAGGTAATAAATTAGGGACTCTCTTAAATGTAATTCAATAATCCACTTTTATAGTAGCTTGATTCTATTAGTTGTCCTATGCGTTTTACAAAACAGAACTCCATTAACATTATTCACTTATAGTTTCCATCTATAAGTGGATATTCTGCTCAACAGGCTTTAAATAGATTCTTTTCTGAAATTGCTATTAAGCATACTTTTACTCTAAGGGCAAAGTAGGCACAGGATTATGCTTGTATTCCATGCAAAAGATACGTTTTCAGCAAGCAGAACCACATTCCTATGAAGTAAAAATACTTGATATAAGCCGATTGTTTCTATCCTTTCTAACCTTGTTCAAAAAGGACTCTATTCTGGTCTTTTCAGTTACATACAAAGTCTCTGATTGGGCTGAATAAAGGTATCTTATGGGCTGCTTGGTGACTCTGGGTCCAAGGTGGACTTCGATCATGACAGACTGCTCATAAAAAAATGCAGGGTAATTTTTGTTTTATTTTCTCTATTTAAAAAAATGCAATAGGCGACCCCTGCCTTTATATGCCCTGTTTTCAGAGCCTACTATTAAAAAAAAAAAGGTTACCTACATTTGGCAACTCAGTTTTGTTGGTCGTGAGATTTCACTGTAGGTAATGCACACCCTTCATCCTCATAGCTGAAACAACCTCATATTCTGAATGTGGTACATACGTAGATACATACAATGCAGGGCCAAAATCAAAACACCCTGTCAAGAGTCCCAAGGGACCTTAACCACTTTACAACATCAGGCTATCACAATACAGTAGTTTTTCCAGCTGTAACTAAATGCACACTGATCATATAGATTTGGTACTGATAGCGCAATCCATACACAAATATACATATAGATCCTCAGCCCTGTGGTTACTGCATTTGGAGTTCAAGTCTGGTTTCTTAGGGTGGGTAGCATGATGGAAATCATACAGTACATCTCCTTTGCCCCAATTGGCTAAACCAATCCCAGGTCATTAAGATGGTCAGCCCCACTCAACAACTATTTTTTCAGAGGAAAGGGCTGCATTTCATCTGACCACTCTGATTCAGCGTAGGGTGGAGGTGGGATTTTTCCTAGTCTAAGCCGCTGTTTCTCTGTGACTCGGTCATACAGTGGCCTAGTAAATACATTGCCTTCCACAATTCCTCTGGGAACTGTCTTACTTTCACTTTATATCTGACCTGACTAACGTATCTCCCAGTTTTACTAGGATAAATTTAGTAATATATCTAATATGTGTTTCCTGTCCCATCACACTGAGCCCAATAGTACATTATTCCTCAAAAGGGGCCTACACAATACACACTCTTGTCTAGCTCCTGAGCTGTGCCCAAGGAACATTCAGCAGCACAGTTCAAGGGTGGGGAAGGTACAAAGGTGACTTTAAGGCCCCTTGCGATGTGCTTCCCTGATCTTGGGGCAAATCTGTTGCTGGGCTGGCCCCCAACATAAAATCAGAACATCTTAAGGGCTGCTATAATGTATCCTGGCTGACAATGGCTCCAAGGGGACTTTCTGGTTGTGGGGGGATCAGGATGGATCCCTGTCTATGCTCCCTTTTCTCCAGCCACCTTCCACCAGAACATCTGTGGTGTTGGAGCAGCTACATCAGCAATATACCACCCAAAGATTCCTCAGCTCTGAACTAAATCCTCCATGGGGAAGATCCACTTGATTTAAGGGCAGAACTTTACATCACTGAAGCAGCAGAAACCTGCCCAATTGTATCACAAGATTAAGGGCCACCTCTGTAATTCCTTCGGCTACTATTTTATTATGACCGAGTTGTTCCCTAGGTTTACAAAAGAAAATTTTCACAATACAGTTCACTCCATCCATCCCTGTGGCCAGATCCTCAGCTGATGTAAGTCAGCAGAGCTCAATACAATGGAACTACACAGATATACATCAGCTCAAGATCTGGAACCAAGTGTACTATTCCGGGGCTCAGATGGCAGAGGGAGGAAAGAAGAGAGAATTTCAGTCCTAGGTCTCTGATCCAGCTCAGTCTGTTTCTTCTTAGTATTTATTTTTGTTTCTGTGTAGCTGAACAACAGTTGTATTCAGCTGCTCATTTATAAATAAAAATCAGCTTCACATGGGTGGGTTGGAGTGCCCCTGTTTTTTCTTTCAATTCCCATTATTTTAATTTTATATATTACATACGTATTTTGTCAGCGAAACTCACTGTGTTATCTGAAACATCTGTGGAACCCTGCTGTGGAGAAGGCCAGCGCTGCTGCTGCTTCTGCTGCTTGTCTTCATTAGTTTGTTAAGCACTGATTTGCCAACGTAGTCCTGTGACCCTGCACAGTGCACAGGTTAGATTCAGTAGTGCCTGGGCTGCACATTAGAAACAATAGGATTGCTTGAACTCACAGGCAACACCTCTTGGTTCACAATGAAACACAACTGCAAGAGCTTAGGTTTGTTGGAAAACGTGAAACCAGGATTTTGCATGTGTATTAATGCAAACTGCTTATGGATGTATGGCTTGGAATTTGTGCATAAACCGGAAGGACAAGAAAATTCACTGCTGTGGTACACACCAGAATGGAAAGAGTTCACACAGGTCTAGCGTATATAAAATGGGAGGGCAGGCTCAGCCCAGTACATAAGTTTAAGCTATGGGGAAGGTTAGAGAAATTGTAATTTACATATCAACTTTTCTGACATTTCTTTATTCTCTTCAAAATGATAAGTTATTTATATTGCCACCTTTTATCGTTTTTATTCATATTCTTTATTGTCCCATCCCCAATGTGTTCATGATGAGCAGTGTAGGACCTACTGCTTTTTGGAAAGACAGATTATTATTTAATGCATGTAGGGTGCATGAAAATTCCAAGTTTCTTGTGGTGATGTGCCAAGATAATAAAGGGCAACTTAAAAATCACACATCTTTCTGAACATTTTTTACATAGTACAAAATAACACCTAAGATTCTAATATCCAAAACATTAGAGGGAAAAAGCATTTCTCTGTTTTTTTGTACATGTAGTTTGTGTGCAAAACAGCACTTTATGTATACTCAGTTTCACCCATTCCCTCTGTACCATGTATGAATCTATTTGTTCTGCTCTTTATGTGGGTTGTTCTCTTTTTTTTTTTTTAAGAATAGGAGAATGTGATTATAAAACCAAGAGGACTCAAGAGCTGGTATAGGAAGTAAAACTAATTACAGACCTTTTCACACTAGATTTCAAGTTCATGGTGTCCCTTTTAAGGTTCTAATGTTTCAAGACACCACCCTGTGCTACCGTGAAAGATGGTACTATGAAAACTTTCTAGGAAGCTTTCTCCATTTAGAAGGATTTACCCATGCACATAAAAACCTGAATTAAGCTGTAAGTCCTGTAGATAAACACAAAACAGCTTTATGTACATTTTCCAGAACTCCCAAAGACTCTGGGCCTGATTCAGAAAATAATTACAGTATGGAAATGTCATGTGATTTTTGTCACTGATCTTTTCCATGCAAGTCAGTGTGCATGTGTATCCAATTCAAGATCCAAAATTGAAGACTTATGTGGAGATAATTATAAGTGAAATTAAAACACAGGCACTGGAAACACCCCACTTTCCTTGAAAAATAACTGATCATCAAGTCATAGCAGGAATTTGCAAAGGATATTATACAATAAATTATTCGTGGCAAGCATTTTGCTATATCTCTCACTAGCAAGACTGTGGTGGCAAAGGAGGTGGGGGGGAGGAGAAGGGAACCCATTAAACAGACTCCAGACAGCTCTTTCACCGCAACATCCCTTCAGCCTGAAGTGTTATTTGACTTACATTTATACAGCATTAACACCCACAATGTGCTAGGAACTGTAGGATGGCATAGTTTTCACCCGCAAAGAACTTACCATTTAAGGCCCACATCCTGAAAACTCAGCACAGCTGAAGAGGAAGGTGCAGATTTGACTATAGGCCACCACCAATTTTCACACTCCCCCCACCCATTCTGAGTTTGTTCAACTTCTGACCCAATCCTCCGGGTACAGTAGGCCAAACCTCAGAACTGTTCTAGCTGCTTCAGATGTCTGCCAGAAGCCTCAAGGGGCCAGTCCATCAGCCAAGGGTAGCCACTTCCGCCCACCTTGTCCCCTGAGCTAGGAAGGGATAGGCACATAACGGCTATAGCAGCCCCACACTACCCAAGGATTCCCTTGGAGATAGGAATTTTCCAGGTTCCAGTTCCTGTTTTATGGTTGCTTTGGACCACCAGAGAGGAGCAAAGCAGCCCCCAGGATTTGATCCCAAACTTATAATAAGAATGTGCTGATTTTTTTTAAGAGCAGAAATGAATAGAGACGCTAGTGCCTATAAAACAAAATATAAACTAGTCAAAATCTTGGAGAATGCACTGGAAAAACATAACTTTATAATTGAAACACTAAGAAGTGCTAAAGTCCACATGATATATTTGAATGTCTGCTCTCTTTATAAAAAGCACTCCACTCCACATTGATCTATGTGGCGGAAGAGTTGCTAACTTAAGCCACGATCCTGCAAAGGGATTCATGCAAGCAGAACCTTCCATCTTATCCTTCTGCAGTGCTGGGGCATAAAAGCAGCCTTGACATAGCACACTGCTTTATGTCAAGTTTTTTCTAAGAGATTCCTGGACGATCATGAGTGTAGTACATTACACTACAATGGCAGAGAAATTCCCTTTTGCTCTGTGTTGGTGTACATCTCTGTCTCTTCTTATTCAGTTTTACATTCATTTGAATAGTACACCCATCCCTTTTTGCAGTCCAGGCATAGATACGAGCACAGAACAATGGTGGGTGGTCATTGCTCCATTACTGAAACAATCATTGATCACTATTGAATTTTGAAGCCATGCCTGCCTCAGACGGAAGGTTAGAATCTGACCCTAAATCCATTAAATCACACCGTCTTTTTAAGTTTAATCTTTAGAGGATTTTGGTTGTAAACAAAGAACACTACACATGGAAAAAATATCATGAACCTATGACTTTACGTCTAACCCGGGGTTCAAATTGTGTGTGTAATTTGGCAACAAAAAGATTAGGTTTATGCAAAGACACATACATACTGGCATGTGGACAAAGCTGCATTGCACACATGTTCACACCCAAAATATACATATGGTTCCCACTTTAGTACAGGCAGAACACATGTCAGATTGGTTGGCTTTGGCCTTTAGAAATATTTTCTTCAAGCCTTTGTTAAAAAAAAAAACACTACTTTGGATGGCTCTTGAAGACACATCATCATCTATGAAGGAGACGTCCTGCAATCCAATACTAGGCAACCCCTAGATCAGGTGGAAGCAGCAGTGCTGGAACAATTTTTATAGTGGGGGTGCTGGAAACCATTGAACAAAATTTTAAACCCTCTATATGATAGGAACCACTTCAAGCCAGGAGGTGCTGCTGCACCCCCAGCGCCTTTAGCTCCAGCCCCCTTTGGTGGAAGGTGCACCTTTCAATGAAAAGCACTGATTTAATCCAGCAACCAATGGGCAGCAATGAGATTTAGGCAGCCTAAACATTACACAGCCTCTGGAGTGCATCAGTCTCTTCCACACCCCAGCTACTGCATGGAAGAGGGGAAAAGATTCCTGCTGCTAATAATTTGGAAATGATAATTAAGAGGAGACCCCACTGCTGCTGTGAGACTCTCTCCTTCTCCCAATCGCTGAAAGGGCTATTCGGTCCACTGGGCCTGCTCTTCTCTTCCTGATAGAAAATGAACCTTTTAAGTGTTCTTAAACTTGATCCAGTTCCCAGTGAAGAGAAATCAATGGGAGTTGAAGTAATCTTCGATCAAGCCCTCTTTCCCCAATATCTCACTGAGTATGCGCATGAATACAAGGTGGATGGTCACAGGAGTGTCCCAGGTTCCATCTTCAGGAAGGAAGGTAGGATTTGGCAGCCACGTGAGTTCAGAATTGGCTTTGCCTCCCTATGTCTCACTCTAAGAGGGTCTGCCCCCTTGAAGTAGGGAGTAGCCTCTGAAGCTGCAAAAGCTTGGGTGACTCACTGAGCTTCTGTATTCCCCAAAGCCACAGAGACAAGTTTATCCTGGACTAGGTCCTAATCTTGGATGAGAAAATGAAATGGAAAATGTAAATTATCACGAAGACATAATGCATTCATAGCACTGTATCAAAATAACACATGGCTAAGATGACAGGCTATACATTGCTGGCCTGGATGGTCACCAACATTTTCCATTTGGAGTAATAGAGTAAAAAAGGGATATATTCTCATCTCTATGTGCGGTGAGATTTAGGGCTTGTCTACATGACATACAGTCCTGACTACGGGGGAGTGAACTGTAAAGACAGAAAATATCTATATAAATCCATGGTAGGCCCACATCTTGAATACTGCATGCAGTTCTGGTTGCCCCATCTCAAAAAATGCTATATTAGATTGGAAAAGGTACAGAAAAGGGCAACAAAAATCTCCAGGTGAGGAGAGATTAAAAACACTGGGACTTTTCAGCTTGGGAAAGAGATGACTCAGGGCAGCTAGGATAGGGGTCTATAAAAATCATGAATGGTGTGGAGTAGAAGTGTTATTTACTCCCTCCCATAACATGAGAGCCAGGGGTCACCCAATGAAATTAATAGGCATCAGATTTAAAACAAAAGGAAGTACTACTTCACACAATGCACAGTCCCCTTGAACTCATTATGAAGGCCACCTATAACTAGGTTCAAAAAGAATTAGATAAGTTTATGGAGGATAGGTCCATCAATGGCTATTAGCCAAGATGGCCAGGGATTCAACCCCATGCTGTAACTTGCAGAAGCTGGGAGTGAATGACATGGACTGGATCACTTGATAATTGCCCTGTTCTGTTCATTCCCTCTGAAGCACGTGGCATTGGCCACTTCTGGAAGACATCTAGGCAGGATGGAGCACTGGCCTGACCCTGCAGAGCCATTCTTACAGAAAATGCTCTAAAGTGTTGTGCTCTAACTGCCCTATGTAGACCCTCATGGCATGAAACTAAAAGGTTTGTATTAACATAGTCCTGTTTGAAAGGGAAGTGTATCAATGCAAACTAGGTAAGTTTTAGTTCACACCAGGAGGGTCTATTTGGGCATTTAGAGTGCAACACTTAAGACTACTCTACAACTCACACACACCCTGTGAGGACAAGCCCTTAGTATTAATAGGAGTTATGAACATAAATCTCTAGAGCAGTGGTTCCCAAACTTGTTCCGCCGCTTGTGCAGGGAAAGCCACTGGCGGGTTGGGCCGGTTTATTTACCTGCCACGTCCGCAGGTTCGGCCGATCGCGGCTCAGTGGCTGCGGTTCGCTGCTCCAGGTCAATGGGAGCTGCTGGAAGCAGCAGCCAGTACGTCCCTCGGCCCGTGCCGCTTCCAGCAGCTCCCATTGGCCTGGAGCAGCGAACCGCGGCCACTGGGAGCCGCTATCGGCCAAACCTGCGGACGTGGCAGGTACACAAACCGGCCCTGCCCACCAGGGGCTTTCCCTGCACAAGCGGCGGAACAAGTTTGGGAACCACTGATCTAGATATTTGGGTGGGAGTAAGCCCCAAATTCTGGAATCAGTGTGGGAGAAAAGTTCTCTAAAGCCTGGGCCAAGGCTGTCAACTACTCTGCTAACAAACTGACAGAAAAGGAAGTTCAGATTTTAACTGCGATGCCCCTTTTCTATTCATATTCATGAGTTTAAGATTCATGGTTCATACTTAGATTGTAAGCCCTTTGGGGCAGAGACCATCTTTTTTATTCTGTATATGTCCAGCACCTAGCACAATGGGGTCCTGGCCCATGTCTGGGGCACAATGAAGTCCTGTTTCATTAGAGGAGCTACAGTAATAGGTAACAACAACAACAGTAATAATAAGGTCGTAGATGATATTCCCTTCCAAAAAGTCCCTCACTTTTGCCATTACTGATTGGGTATATCTGTTCATTAAACAATAATTAAACAGCAATGCTGAATACTTTCAGAAAATGTTACAAGAAATAATATGTTCATCAGCCTTAGATTTGCAAACTATTATTATTTTTCTTTGGATTTTTGTTGTCGTTGCTGTTATTATTACCGATACCCGAGTTTCTCAATGAAGGTCCAGGATCAGAACAACAGGCTGCTGGTCAGGATTTGCATGCATTAGCAGATCTGGCTTTGGAAGTTGAATTGCCTCCTTCCATTATAGGACCCAATATGGCCCTCAAATTCCACTGACTTCATAAGAGGTCCTTAGCACCTTGTAAGATCAAGTCCTATGACTGAAACCTATGCTGTAAGTTACTTTTTTCTGAGCAGAAATTAGAACAAGAAAGAAATTGAGGAATGTGAACATTGCAAAAAATTCAGTGCAAAGTTCTTTAGTGCAGGTGTTCTTATAATTGTGCTACATTTGGAAAACTCACAGCATTCAGAGAACCTTCAATTCACACACCCAGCTGCGTGGGGTGGTGGTCTATTGTTAGTATACAGGTTTGCAATAAAAAACAAGAAGTAATATTGGCTGGCACAAGGGCTGCCAACGTTTTTTCTTACTTTGTCTCTCCGCGTCTATTTATTTCGTTCTGCTTGCTTTGTTTCTGCTTTTACATTCAGCATATTCATGGGTCATAGTGGGATTTTAAAGAAGTAACAGCGCACACAAGCCTTCTGAATGCTCAGAAAAAAAACTCAAATAGGTTCATGCATAAGAGAACAAAGATGCAAGGATGGCTTTGAACCTGAGGGTCTCTTGCACTGCACGTGCATTGCCAGCATGTCACAGGTGTATGCCATATGAGCAAGTGAAAAAAATATAATGGGATTGTGAAGAGGTGTGAGGATGATGGGTCTGTGTCCAGAATGCATTAATCCCAGAGTGAATGTATACATCTGTTAGATATTTAGATGGTTCCTACTAATAGTCTGTACAGATATCTAAGCAACATCAACAGCTTTGAGACTGTATGTGAGGTGGCATGAGAAGGATCTCAGGCACTATGGGCAACATGAGGAAAGGAGTGTATCTACTGATTATAACACAGGCCTGGGTAGTTAGGGATCCTGAATCCTATTCCAGGCATGGCTGCTGATTTACTGTGTGATCGTGGGCAAATCTCTCTGTTCCTCAGTTTCCCTGTCCGTAAATTAGGAATACTAAACATTAGGGCTGATCAGAGGATGATAATTCTGTTTCACAGATGCTTTCAAGGATTCAAAATTTAGTTTTGTTCCACATTGTAATGAAAACAAAACCTTCTGGAGGTTTTTAAGACACGGAATTGCATTGAAATGTATGATTTTGGATCAAAAATCAGAGCTTTTGGGGGTACGTATGTCTGGCTGTCTCCTGGTAGGTAGGTGAATGTCTTTAGATGTGGAAAACTTAGTTCAAGTCCCTACTCTTCCTGATTCAGAGCATCATTTTTCATCCCAGCTCACTCTGAGTCAGGAAGAGCATAGGCTTGAACCCAAAGGGGTCACCCCCTTCCCAGCCATTCCTTAGCCACTAGGCTATAGAGTGTGAGATTTTCTGCCTTCCCTTTCCACCACCAAAAAATTAATGGACATGGATACACCTCCACAAAACAGCATATTGCAACAAAATGAAATTTCATCAAAAATGTTCCAACCAGCTTTACACTAAATATCCTTCACAGAAGAACGGAGAGTGTTCATTAATGTTTGTAAAGCGTGTTGAGAGAGGCATGGATGAAAAGTGTGAATTATTATTATTAGCACAGACAAGTAGATTGCAAAAGCTAAATTTACAATCCACATACCTAGTCCGCTCAGATTCTGCCACCCAATAGCATGACTTTTGGGAAATGAGAGGAAAACATTTTTCATAGCAAGCATGAACAGTCTTCTCTAATGCACCCACATTAGGGAAATGTTTTTTCCTTCAAATGAAAATTTTCTATAAAGAAAGAAAATGAACACAAACAAAAACTCGAAAAATCACAAACACTGTAAATAGGCCAGCAGCAGCAGTGGAATCTGCATAGTTTGGGTTGAAGTAGTCAAAAGAATACAAGCCACTAAAGGCTTTAGAATCCTACCAGATCCAATAGTCAGAGGCTAAGTTCTGTTCTTGAATGTCCACGTGGCACTAACTGAAGTCATCAGGAGCTGCAACTTCACATTTGGCCCGGAAATGGTACATATGCACTGCAGTATGTCTGTGTGTTCATATCCACAGCTGGATTTGGAGTGGAGGATCTGCCTCATAATGGGTGTGATTTTCAAATTTGTTTAGTATTGACCAAACTCTACTCCTACTGAAGTCAGTGGTAAAACTCCCATTGATTTCAATGGAAGCAGAACCAGGCCAATGTTGAACAAATTTGAAAATCCAACCGCATATGCAAAATCGTGTGTGTGTGTGAGTGTGAGAGAGAGAGATATGCATACACTTCATTTGTGGTTATATTATATTGTATCTTCCTTTAGTTTAACAAACTAATGTACATGCTCTAACAATTCATTACAAATAACGTATATGCAATATACTACTCTTTGGAGGCTAAAGAAGCTGGCACCAGTCTAATCTTTTGGGTACACACCTGCCGTGTTTCTGATATCACCTTTTTTGGATCATACAACTTGGGCATTCCAAGTACCTGATTCACCACTGCATGATTGCAGTGTTACGCTGGTGTAACTCCCTTGAAACACTGGAGTGGTGAATGAAGTCAGTGCTGTGTATTAAAAATATTAATTGAGCAAGTTTTTAGTTGGGACAAGCACATGGCACAATAACTGTAAAATATGCCCAACATATTCCTTAGAACAGAGTCCAAAGAGTTTGATTAAAATTGACTGAAATTAGGCTCTCATACTTCTGTTTAAAAATATGAGAATTCATTTATTCAGCTTAATTCAAAGATTAAATATGATTAAAATTTCTATAAGATGTCTAGCTTTTCTGAAATATACTGCAGTGGCCATCAAAATATTGATAGTCATTGGTTAAATTACTTCTGGTGTTTAATCAATGTTATTTTTTTATCATCCAATTTTTTCTTCAAGTCAGCTTCTAACACTAAACTACATTTCATCAAGGTTGGTAAAATGTTTAGAAAGGAACAGATGTCAGAATATGGGGATTGCCAATAACACTGATGGAAGCCAGTAATTTCTTTCCTGTCCAAAGGCAAAAGAATGAAGAATAATCTAGACTGTATACAATAATACAAGATTTACTGCAACATTAATGGCTATAAAAAGTAAAAGTATACAAAAGCTATCTCCATGTTTTCAAGCCATCACTAAGGACAGTGTTTTTCAATTTGAGACCATTTTTACTGCAAAATGAAAGGTCTATGTATTTTTAAACCTTTAAATATCCATAAAACACAGCTGAAGACCCAGGGTAGTATTAGTTGTTTCCAAAGATACTTGTATATTAATCTACTGTGTAGGTTAATAATTTTGCTAAATCTCAAAAAATATAGATGCAATCTTTCCTTTAAGAAAGCTGCTTGGCTTATTATTTACAGATTGTAACATTTACATAAGAGTTTGGTTTAACAAGAGATATAAATATAGATAAAACCCTTAGGACTTCATTCTTTAAACTGCCCTCTAAAAATCTGCCCTGCAATTTGCAAACTGAATTTTGTGCAGACTATTCTTGGAAGCCTTTTGTGAATTAGGCAGAACTGACTCGAAGCAGGGCTGGTTAATCACAATTTTGCAAATTGTACGTAGCAATCATCCACACATTGTGAAATTCAGATCTATAAAATGCTGATGTTTTAAAGCTGAAAAATAAATTAGCTAAGTGGAACTACTTTGCTAAGAAAAAAATTAAATCAGTACAAGACCCCTTACAACAAAAATCATTACAACAAAAAAATAAAAATAAAAAAAATAAGGGAAACAGCCTCATGAATAATAAAGTGCATCTTCACTGCATGTCCCCACTACAATCCCACCTCTGATAAATTCTACTATTCTCCAGTTCCAGACTGCACAGGAGCCTAATATAAATACTCACCTGCCTATAGCATGTACATTCCTTAGCTCTCAAGAATAAACTTGTGGCAGGGTGTACTATTTTAGGAGGCACCCGTATATTTGTCTATGATCTGGAAAAAGCTTTAAGTGAGGGAAAGACTGCTAAATTTTATTCTTTGATGTGTCTTTGATTTTCCTCGGTCCAACTAAGAAAGTTGGTTTGATCATATGTTAAAAGTGGATGTCACTTGAGTAACAACTGTAGCAATACAGAATATACACAGTAGTCTCAGGTGCATGATAAATTAAAACACTTAAAACATTAATAAGTGACAACTAAATATGTGGGCAGTTGGAGGATAAATGACATTGTTCTGGAAACCAGGATTATTTCAAATATGTTTTTCCCTCTCCCTTCCCTGCACTTTCAGCATATGGCTAACAACTCCACCTGTATTTTAGGACAAAACTAAATCAAGATACTCTTCTTTACAGAGGTTTTGTGACTCGTAAAATTTAGTTTAATGAAGGTCTCATTCAATTTATTTTCCCTTATCTTTTGCAAACTGTCTGTTTCAAGCTTTGCAGGAATACGCTGAAATTCATGTAAAATATTTTCAGTTATCAGTGTAATTACATATGACAAGAACTTCCAATTGGAATACAAAAGTAACAATGTGTGTGTTGCTTACTGTCCTGCCATTCCGAGGCCGCTCGGTACAGACACAAGTTACAAACAGTGGAAACCCTGTTTTCATTAAGTTGATTTTCACAAAGGTCAGGTTCCTTACCTCAAACATTCCAACAGTTGCTTAGACTGCAGTTCAGGAATTTTGTGTAACACTACTTTGCAAAAGCAAATATTTATATTAGTAAATACCATTAAATTATTATACTTGCACTGGTATTTTCTGCATGGTATAGTTGCAAAATGAGAAATGGAAATTTAAACTAAAGGGAAAGGAGAGAAAAACATGTTAAGATTGTATATAGTAACAAAGTTCACTGTCTTTATTGTTGCACTGAAGGCTATTAACTCAATGCATTGTTATGAGGCTTTACATTTTATAGCTATCCTAATACAAATTTACGATCATGTGCTCCCCTTCAATACATGGTACAGAGAACAGTCTGAGGCAGAGAAGCCCTAAAATGAGTGGAAGGAAGGTAGGTTCTCAGCTCAAACTCAACACTGTGGGGATTGCACAGTTTGGCATGTGAGATGTTAAAAGAGGCGGACAGAGACACAGCCATTCTCCATGGCATGTTCCACTCCGGGAGGTTCAGAATTTTAAGCACAAATACTCATGGAAGTTACTGCAGGCAGGACCAGCCATAACTCCTCTGTGTGTTGTCTACTTCCTCACAGACAGCACCTGTGAGGAGGCCATAACCAGCACCAGCAGGGTTCTTAAGGAAGGGGGTGGCCAGACAATCAAAGGAAAGCCCAGGTGTGGGGGAGAGATGGTTCAGGTTGCACAAAGCTCCCAACAGATCCCCTAAAGGAGGCAATTTGCCAATGAGTCAACATGTGCTAACTTACAGAGTTTATTGCCCATTCATTGTATGCAAAATGATCCTATCATTTTAGTCTGTTCATTTAAGAGACACTGGATGTTCATCACTTTTGAAAGGCAAGACATTTGTTTAGTAATATAAACACATATTTAGGAGCCTACCCAGTTGATCCATAAGACAGATGAGGTGGGATTTTCAGAAGTGCTCAGCGCTGACCTAACTCTGCTCCCATTGACTTCAGCACTTAGGCCAGCACTGAGCATGAAGGACATGGAGCTGCTCTAATAATTTATGAATACCGTGTTGACCGGGCTATTGGTATGTTCAACTGTATGAGTATGTTGGTTTGGTTTATTAAAGGGGCAACGAAAACAAGCAGAAAGGAAACAGAATAGTTCAAGATAAGCCACTCCGTAACTACACAAGGGCTGCTAAGAGACAATACCTGAATCATTAGCAGTGAAGATTCTACCTCCTGGCTCGAGGCATCTTACAGAACTGCATTTGACAACCAGGGCCATGGCCAGGGAACCAGAAAATCAAAAGGACTATAGCAGTTGTTCAGGAGCTGTCTGCAGAAACCAGGAATCTGTGTGGAGGTACACCTCTACCCCGATATAATGCAACCCGACATAACACGAATTCGGATATAACGCAGTAATGCAGTGCTCCTGGGGGGCGGGGCTGCGCACGCTGGCGGATCAAATCAAGTTCGATATAATGCGGTTTCATCTATAACGCGGTAAGATTTTTTGGCTCCCAAGGACAGCGTTATATCGGGGTAGAGGTGTATTAAGCTAGGCCACCATCACAGAATGGTAGGGCTTTAGGTAAGACAGTCCACATGCCTGTCTGTTGTGTTCAAATCCTTTTTCTCTAAACGCCTTGTTCCTACTCTCGAAATTAAACAACAGATTGGTTTCAGAAGTCTGTCTGGTCACTATATTTACCACTGGTCAGATTCCCAACAGGAAGAACCACAGGTGTCAAACTCCATCAGACCTGCTTGGTAAGCACAGTTGATCCACAGGGTATTGTAGGCCCGGGGCCAGGCCTCAGAATGGGAGAATCGCATGAATCCATGCCAGGAAAGGCACAAGGCTTGAGACTAGGAGGATGCATTCAGAGAGACCAGAGAGAGCATAGCAGTGCAGAGAGAGCATAGCAGCCGAGTAACCATGGCACTGAGCACTTTTGAAAATCCACAATATCTGAACTTTCTGGAGCATCTGAGAGATTTGATTCAAGATCACTGTTAACTGAGATTGGTAAAGTCTGCTGATGTTTTATATAGTAATGATCTGCTTCTGCTACCCTTATTCACCCTGCATACTACTTTACTCCCGGAGAGATTTCACTGAAGTCAATGGACTTGATATTCTCCTGCAATGAGTGAAAGGTGCAAGAAGGAGCATCAGGAAGCCTTGATTCTCATGGCCGACCCTAACACATTTCAGAGCTGCTTCTAAGCAGCAATAACTTGCACTTGAGGAGTGAGAGAGATGAACAGTACTTTCAATATCTGTCCTTAAGTGGTTTTTTGTCAAACTTTGATTCTACTAACATTCTACAGTGATGGACATTAGGTATGACATTTTTTGACATAATTTCAATAGTGACATCAGAAATCTTTGATACAGGGAACATAGGGACTATTTGACACAGGCAACTGGATAGCTAAGGGCACTGGAGATAGGACAGAATTCACCTCTAAGTCACCACTGAATATCCAGCCCAGTGTTCTAAAATTATTACCAACTGAAGGCTCTTCAGAGGCCTAGGCAGGAAGAGTAGCCTGAGAGATGTGCACATCACAAAAGTCAACACAACAAATGGCATTAATTAACAAAAAGAGCTGAGAAACTAAGGATTTAATGGTCGGAGATACCAATCTCCTAAATGTGACCCCCTCCAGTACACGACTGAACCCCACTGGGAGGGGAGGAGGGCTAAGCGAATGGTGAAGATTGTACTACTGCCCCAATGATCTGGATAATATGATAGAATCAACAGCTGTCAATTTCATATTGTTCATGAACAATAAAATTCACTGAAGGCGCAATACAAATGTGAAATGTTACTTTCAATTATGTATTTACCAGAAAATTTACAACAGCTTCACAATTGGCTAAATATAAAGGTGTTAATAATACTTATACACATGGAACAAAGGGAAAATAAATACTGACATGAAGGCCCTGAGTCAGCAAACACATGTGCTTAACTTTAAGCTTGTGCTTAAATGTCAATGCATATGCTTAAGTGCTTTGCCTTGCTATGCAATTGCACTTGCTATACTTTCTGAATGGACAAAACTTATGAAGAAAAAGTTTAGAGTTAAATACCCTTTGTAGAGGCTTTAGTACAAATACCAAATCAATGCTAATCTCTGTGTGCCACAAGCTTTGCCAATTTCCTCTTATGTTCTACTCATTTTGAAATGGAGATCCACATTAGCAGGTCTGGCATAGGGAGGAGTTACTAGATGGACACCAGTGAAACACTTGGAAAATGCTCAACCAATAACTAGATCCAACTGTAAGGCTACCCTTAGGTTTCTTTAAATGCATTTTATTTATAGTGCCCTGTTCTAGCTGCCAAACACAGAACAGGCTCCTTAGTTGTTCAGCAAATTGTGGTTTCCCAGAAAATACTTACTGGGAATTAAAATATCTCCAAGCACATTCATTGTCGCTTAAAAAAATTATTCAGCATAATCACATAACATAAAAAAGGCAAAGCCCATTATGTTAATCATGTGCTGGACCCTCTGTCAAGTCACAAACAAGTTCTGCTGTTAAAAAAAAGCAGTAGGGGCTGCAGTATTTGGTGGCATGTATTTCAGTGGAACAAAAGGCATTAATGGAATAAAATGCTGTACTGTACCACTAGGCCTGTTTGTGACATGCCAGGACCACAAACCAGGTACGTGACCTGGTTTCATTTCCCAGAAATACAATGCCACAAGATGCTCCTACCTTTTCCCACAATATATTTCAATAAATGGATAATAAGGTAAAGATTTGGGGGTAAAGAGTGAGGCACATGTAGAAATTATGTGAGGAGTGTGTTTATGATCCAATACCAGGAACTCATCCACTATACTTCAGTTAGTATATCCTTAGACAAATAAGATACAGCCATTCTCTTGCTGCTTGTATAAGAGAAGGCTTTCCTCCTGACCACTCTCTACTGAGTACGTAGCGAGGCCTCCACCACCCAAGCTGGTCCCCAGTCTCTAACTTCCACTGCCAATGGGTCACATGTGTAAGGTGGTGGCATTTGGAGAAGTTGTGCATGTGGTCCCTTTTACTCCTCAACCATTCACCTACTCCCTTGGAGACCTGACGGCACAAACATGTTGGTCATGAGCAAAAGGAGATCTCTGCTGATTACAGCAAGCTGTAATATAGCCACATTGTTCTGTGCTGAAGTTATCAGCTACATCATCAACTGAGATCATGCACTTTCCTGAGATCGGTGGTGCTGATTTTAGGTTAGAATTTAGCTCTTACTCTGTAAGTCACTGTTCTCAATAGGGCAGAGATGACTAGAGATGAGCCCAAACCTGACCCCTGAATCCAGACCACAGATGCAAACACCCTTCAACTCTGGTGGGAGAGAATTCAAAACCCAGACTCAAATCTGCCTGCATCCTCATTTTGCTGCTTGGGCCCACCTCTCACATTTCCTTCCACAGCAGTACAATTTCTCAGGTCCACGCAAATGGCATGCATGCACAATAAGTCCACATATTAAAAAGGCAGGTGCCATCTACACAATAAACCACAATAGCTCCTTCAAAATGGTTAAAGAAATTTTAATTCATAGATCACTTGCCCAATAGCCTGGAATGGCTCCTCTGGAACCATTACAATCTATCAGGTCACTGTAGTGCCATACACGCACATTAAGTAGGCACGTGAAAACTCATTAAGAAACTGGTGACGAAAAAAATTACTTTGCATGCTCAGTAAGATAGCATTTCAGTGGGGAAAAAAAAACTTGGTTCACTTAGCTTGCTGTAAATTTTACTTGGGGGAACCCACAGACAAGTAACTTCTCTTATACACACTCGCTGTTTCCCTATTTCATTAGGGGCAGATTCTGCCACTCTTATGAGTAGATCCTTACTCTTCGAGTAGCACCAATGGGGCTATTTCTGAAGTAAGACACTGCCCAAAGTGAGCAGAATTTAGCCCTTAAAAATGTGTTTGTTTGTTTTAAGAAAAATCAAAAAACCAAATCGTAGATCTCTGTTTCAGGTATCTCTCTGCTTTTCTATTTGGTTTGTTTTCATATTCTAGGTATCACTTTGAACAAACAGATAGAAAAAGCTAAATATTGACTCCTGGACCAAGGCTTTTCACAGTATGGTTAGTCTGAACCCTAGTTTGATTTTTTAAA
>NC_088804.1:22832986-22862986 GCF_011386835.1 Chrysemys picta bellii | reverse complement strand
CCCCACCCCCAACCCCGCCTCAACTCCACCCCTTCCCCAAATCCCCAGCCCTGCCTCCTCCCCCCAGGCTCTCAAGCCTAGGAGGGAGGGAGGTAGGGAGGGGGAGAAGCGGCGCCGCGACGCGGCCACTCGGAGTCTCCCCCTCCCTCCCAGGTTTGAGAGCCTGGGAGGGAGGGGGAGACTCCGAGTGGCCGCAGCGCGGGCGCCGCTTCTCCCCGTCCCTCCCAGGCTCTCAAGTCTGGGAGGGAGGGGGAGCAGCGGCGCGCAAAACGGCCGCTCGGGATCTCCCCCTCCCTCCCAGGTTTGAGAGCCTGGGAGGGAGGGGGAGACCCCGAGCCGCCGCGGCGCGCGAAACAGCTGATTCGCACGCCGCTGCTCTCCCTCCCTCCCAGGTTTGAGAGCCTGGGAGGGAGGGCGAGTAGCGGTGCGCGAATCAGCTGTTTCATGCGCCGTGGCAGCAGCAGTGGAGGTGAGCTAGGGCGGCCGGGGCACATTTTTAGGGGCGGCATTCTGGCGCCGGCCATGCCACCCCTAAAAATGTGCCGCCCCAAGCACCAGCTTGTTTTGCTGGTGCCTAGAGCCGGCCCTGCCTCCAATATTCATCTCCTCTGACTACAAAGCCTGTCTTGACTTTTTACTCTGCTTGAACTCTTTCCCCTCCCTATCTCTGCCCAAGACCCTGCCAAATGCACAAAGATAAATTCAACATGATCCAGGGAGAGGTTTCTCCCACCTACCTGCTCTTCTCTCCTTTCCTCTCACTCTTCCTTTCCTCCTGCATCCTAGGGCCTGACTATGAAGTCCTCCTGCTGCTAACTACTACTGAACCTTACTACGCTGCCTGCAATCTTCTGATTTCTCTTCCTCCTTCTCTCACACCCTTAACCACACCTCTGGCTCTTTTCCTCCTAACTTCAGACAAACACTGGATATCCCTATTCTTAAAACCCCTTCTTAGACGCCACCCGCCTCTCCAAATGCTACCAGCTCTCCCATCTCTTCTTTTACTCCAAACTCATTGAGCATGATGCCCTCTGTTTCCACTGCATCAGCTTCCTCTCTTCCAGTCCTATTTTGGATCTGTGACAGTGTACCCCATAAGGCTTTATGGGGAGGGGGTGCTTATAAATGTATGTATGACATAACTGGAATATGCTTTGTGCTGCCTGTGCCATGTAACATATCTCCGTAAAGGTTCTGGTCTACTATATCTATTCATCCTATTTGTACATATATATCATTTTCTACTTGAGGTTAAGAATATGGACTGTATGTACTTGGTTTCTAAGTAAGCTTTGGGAGGCATTTGGTCAGCTTCTTTAGGAAGGAATTCGCCAGGTTAAGTACCTGATCAGGAAACACTTGGAGAACAATGCATCTTGGAATGCTCCAAGCCACATAAGAAGTCTTCCTGGAGACATGCAAGATACCATGCGGACAATGGCTTCGGCCTGTAAAGACTGAGTCATGCAGGGACATGTGACTTGCCCAGGTGATTCCAGAACTCCATCTTGGAGCTGGACTTTGCATAGGAGGGAGGAGGGGGGTCTCCACCCACAAGAGAGAGTCTATTTAAACCCGTGGGAGACCCCTCCATTTGTCTTCAGCTGGCTAAAGAAGGAGCCTCTCCACCCCCCCACCCACCCCCCCAGGATACTTGAAGGAAACTGGAACAAAGTTATCTTTCCCCACCCTCCTCTATCTCTACTCTGCAATTGACAAAGTTTCTGGTTCTTGGAGACACATAAGCACAGGGCTACTCTGATGGGTGCAGTGGCCCGAAAGCAGAGGGCCTTTTACGAGCTCTCTACCTGCAAGTGAACTCCACTCAGGGAATCAGATTCTAAGCTGGTATAAATTGTCATAGCTCCATTCAAATCAATAGACCTATGATGGTTTATACTAGCTGAGGATGTAGCTCTAAGAGAACAAGCTAGAACACTGAGCCCACTCTGGCCATTTTAATGTCTTCCCACATGCCTTAGTCACTACATTTTCCTTTCTCCACTTGGTAGCCATGTTGTATGCCAATTCCCCTTCCTCTGAACAAAGAGACTTTCCTACACAGTGGGAAGGTATGTTATGTGTGAAGTTTTGCAATGCACTGAAAATTATTCAAAAGAAATCTTTCAACTAAGCTGATTTTAGCAATAAATTAAGCTTTTGTCCAGAGTCATTTTTTTAAAATAGCTTTTCTCCGAGAGAAGAATGGGAGTGCTATTGCCTGGAAGACAGAGTCTATTTCATAGGAAATGTGTTTAGTGGCTTATGTATAATGAGTTTGCTGGTCTCAGAGCAGTCCCCTTTGTAAAGCTGCCACAACACCAAAAAACAAACCCCTCCACCACCTTAACTGGCACCTATTATGGGAGTCTTACCAGAAGGCCAAAACTTTCTTTACTCCCTAGAAACCATAGCCTGGGCTAGTTTGGGAAAGTTTTCATTGCTCATGTCTGTTCTCTGGATAAATAGGGGGCTTCAGTCTACAAGTCTGTCAAATCCATCAAGTTTCACAAGTATTCAAATCACTACATTTTAAAATTCTAAAATAAAATTGATAAAATATATCCTGCCTAAGCATTGTCTGGTGCAATGCTACAGTTATCCACAAATGAAGGGACTGTCCACTGGCAAAGCTGCCATAAATACTAGCCTTCATATATTGAGCAGTGCATTTTGCAGTTTTTAAAAGAACAACTTGATATGGTACAGGAAAGCTGCATCCTTGCTATGTAATTGAAAGCAGACTAAATGGGGATATGAGAGCACATGTCCATGTTAAAGCAGTATAAAACTCCTCAGTAAACAGAAGCCAAATTGTGCCGATTTTAGAGTAAGGAAAAAAAGATTGCTGAAAGTTTCAAAACATTGGGGGAAAAATGCCCCACAATGCCAAATTTATTGAAATATAGAACATGATGACAAAACTATTGGGTTCTGTGTTGGTCAAATTCTGGAACACTGGAAAATATAATCAGAGCCTTACTGCACTGTAATATTAAAAAAAAATAAACAAGATTCTGAAGATCACTAAAAAATGACTGCTTCTAAATAGTGTAAAGGAACAA
The DNA here is from genome assembly GCF_011386835.1 of Chrysemys picta bellii. Lineage (NCBI taxonomy): Eukaryota > Metazoa > Chordata > Testudines > Emydidae > Chrysemys > Chrysemys picta. Next base: position 22,859,918 of record NC_088804.1, on the reverse strand, counting down.
GCCAGGGCAGATGATGATGATTCAGAAGAGAATAAAATGGAAGAACAATACCTTGTAAATCCACTAATGGGGAAAAAAAAGGGGAAAAGACTGTTACAATCTTATTATGCTTTGGGGATAGAGCTGGTCAAAATACATCTGGTGGGAAATCCTAAGATTTCAAAATTTGGTTTAATTACAAATTGGGTCAAAAAGTTGACATCACAGAACTTTTTGCAAATTCAAACATTTCAAAATATCTTGTTTCAATACAGTTGAAATGTTTCACTTTCATAAAGTTAAAATTTTGTTTTGATTTTATCATTTTGATTATATTGTATCATAATCTAAAACTTAAAACACTGAAGCACGTATAATATAAATATAATTCAAATGAAACCTTGTTGAAACATTTAGATAATTGCCCATTACAAATTTCAACAAAATTGGTATGTTCCCAAAAAATATTTCAGTCTCATCAAATCTGCATTTTCCAGTGGAAAACTGGTCCATTGGAAATTTTCAACCAACTCCATTTAGGGGAAAATACCACCTTCACAGACGTCAATGGGAGTCTTGAAATGATTCTCAAGAATAAGAATAGGAAAAGTTAGGCTCCTAATTTGTTATTTAGGTTCCTAAATAAGTGGGTTGATTTTCAAAAGTGAAGAACACCCAGCAGCCCTCAATGATTTTGGTCTAGCAAAGCATGTGAGTCATATCCTTGAAGCCAACAGGACTATTTAAATGCTTAATGTTACATACCTGCTTAAGTGCTTTGCTGGACTAGGGCTGAAGAGGCAAATTCTGATCCCCTTACTCATACTTAATAACACTTTATCCTAAAAGTCCCATCAATGTCCCATGGTACTACTCATGCAGTAGGTACTGTTCTACGTGTGTTAGCATACCAGATTCTAGCCCTAATATTGCATAAATACCATAATTTACACTGTTTGTTGTAAGTTTATGACTAGAGATGGTCAGAAAATGGATGGTTTTTCCTCACAGAAAATTTCAATTAAAATGAAAGGGAAATTCTGGGTTTTGCTGAAAACCTGAAAACCAACAAGTTTTTTGCTTTTGACAAAAACTCAAAATTTCCCATTGAAAACTTCCATAGAAACTTATTGGAAAAAGTCATTTAGTCAAAATAAACCTACTTTTCTGTCCCAAACCAGTTTTTATGGAAAATTTTCAACCAGCTCTATTTGCAAAACCACTTTTTATTATGGTTTCCTCTTTTGTATTTCTGGGGGGGGGGGGGGGCGGAGAGGGTTCAAAATCCTTTATTACCAATACTGAATGTATAAAAACAAGAGATATTGCTGACTGTCAATTTTGTAAGTACATAAATTTTAACTTGTGTAATGGATGCTGGAAAAAAATCCACTGAATAAAGGAAACAATCTTAGAGGTTATTTCATTTTTATATTTTCAGAACATTTCATTTATTGATATAAAAATAAAAGCAATTTTTTTCTTTATAAAAAAGAGATTTGCTTAAAGTTTTGGTTAGGGTCAATGCTATATAGTAATATTTAAACAAAGCCAGGACTGAAAGTACAGTACTTGTTAAAAGAAAAATGTGTGAATACAGTTTTTTACTATATTTCAAATTTACAGTCCTTTAGTTTTGCTATTTCAGTTATTATTAGTAAAAAAGAAATTAGTACAAACCAAAAAAAAAATTCTATTCCCACTTTCACATTTCTTTAGATCTTAACCTGACATTAATGAGCAAATACACACTAGGATGATGATCGTCCTGTAGGGTAAAATGGCTCATATACTATGTTGATAAGTTAAGATGAAAGAAATCCAGAACAAAGACACTACAGTGGAGATATGTTTAGATTCCAAAATATTTGTATCAGTCAACAAAGGCAGAAACACCCAAAACAAAAACAAAAAAAACCCTGACAAGCAGAAACATCCACTTCTTTGACTTGACTGTATAATAAATACACTGTATAAATTAACACATTATTCTATTACTATTCCTAGCTGCCACTTACAATACATAGTTACATTAACATTATATACATATTTTCCATCTGGCCTTTGATGCATGCTTGTAGTTTCCATTGAATATCAATAGCATCCCTGAGCATGCATCTGAAGGCACGATTTAGCCTATGGGAGACACAACGAAGGATTCAAAGGAAGCCACCACTAAGACTGAAACCCTGGCCCCACTGATATGAGATTGTATTTGAGAAACCTCTGCTTAAAGTCAGTGACACACTACCTCCCAAGCCTTGGAATGCAGCATCATGAATTGCACCGGGCAAACCATTCAAGCAAAAACCAGAACACACCCAAGGGGGTTATGGAAAACTTTGTTCCGAGAAGTTGACATTGGTCACCTAAAAGGCATTTCCAGTATGTGGAATATAATAGTCACAACCCACATATAACTATGATCTCTTTAGCTATGAGAGAAATATAGATATATGTATCCTCACCTACACCATATTAGGGGAATTTCTTTAGGTACACCATGGTGTTGACCTATGTCCTTAGGATCAACTGCCTATAATCTAATCATGATGCCCATAACCCATCGTAGCCTGACACTGTGTGCTAGCATTGGGATCTGATTGATCTGTCACTAGACACAATACCATTCTAGCACAAAGGCATGCATATACAAAAGAGAGACCATGCGCATCGAGAGTAGATTATAAGAGATAAGAATGGATTGGTAGCAGGATACCAACTTACTTGCAAGTATGGCAGGTACATGAGTCCACCATCTTGACTGACTACAATAAATACCACTCAAAACTGGTACTTCCACAACTAAGGTCAGCAAAAAGAACAGGAGTTCTTGTGGCACCTTAGAGACTAACAAATTTATTAGAGCATAAGCTTTCGTGGACTACACGATGCATCTGAAGAAGTGGGCTGTAGTCCACGAAAGCTTATGCTCTAATAAATTTGTTAGTCTCTAAGGTGCCACAAGTACTCCTGTTCTTTTTGCGGATACAGACTAACACGGCTGCTACTCTGAAACTAAGGTCAGCACACTCACCAATCAGCATTGCCCAAGAGGTGATAGAAATCGTGCTTTTAGAACTGGTATTTCTTGTAATGATGTCATTCAAACTGATGCCAAACACCAAGAGAGGCACAAAGTCAAATACCCAACCTATGTTTAGAGACTGGTGGCACAGCTAGCAGTGATGGAAGGTGCACTGGGTGAGTGCTGCAGTAGACCAGGAAAGGGGAGCTGAAGAGAGATATTAGAAGGAATTCTTTCTGAAAGAAAATTGATTATTTAAAACATTTATTTCAAATTAGTTGAAGGAATGTAGTGTTTTTCAAAATGGCCAGATTAACAGCACTCCATTAACTCACAGAACAGAGGCAGTATTGGCAAGAGAATAGCACACTTCTCCATGCGCTCTTGACAGGGATCTCTCACCTCTAGGGTAAGAGGCTTATTCAGTATTGAAGCCCAGAGAGTCCTTGGCCTCACAGCTGAGACTATGACCATGTATGCTATCTGGTATCAAAGGTGGAATTTTTGTGGAAAGTGTCTGCTTTCTTATAAAATTTTCAATTTCTTAATTGAAAAAACAAAGACCAAAAATTATTTGGTTTTCAATAGTCTTTAGCTTTCCAGTATTTGGTTTTTCAGTGAGAAATCAACATTTTCTGTGGAAAATAAAAATAATTTTCCAACCTGCTGTACCTGAAAGAGAGGGTGGAAGGAGATTCCAAAATATAGAAGGCACCAGCAAAGAAAGAGTGATGCACCATCTTTATGGAAAAAATAATGGAGTAGGTGGAACAACTTGGACCAAGTGTTACTTGACTGGAGATTTCTTCACTTACAGAATAAATATATATCATTCACATTCATTAGGTGTATCTTAAAACATTCTAATTTTAAATCAATGTTACAACTACATACTAGAGCTGCCTCAAAACCCTGTTGTTGCTCAGGTGAAATATGTAGAAACTTGCTGAGGAAAAGAGCAAAAAACTTGGGATGATTCCTCTTATAATTATGACTAAAGAAGTGATTTACCTAGGAGTGAATGATAATGACATACCATCAATCCTGTTGCTTTCTCTTCTGAGCCTCAGAAAATCTCAGTTTGCTAAATTAAAATATCTGACAATATAATTTTGTAGCCATTAAAGCTGATGTTGTGTCCCGAAGTTTGGTACTGATTCTTGGGTATGTGCATTTAAAAACCCTAAATACATACATATATGACTTGAAATTTGCTCGCTGCAAAAATTCATGACACTTAGTCTCAATGACATCAATGTTTGCAGAAAAGAAAGAGTGTGAGCATAAATGAACTCTATGAGTTCATTTAAAAATTCAAGTGAATCTTCATTAATTTTTTTTTTTTTTTTGCACTTTAGGCCAAACCCCTCTCTCTAACCTCTGGGCATATAGCACAAGAATTCACATTTATATTAACTCAGCTTTCACAGCTTACACCTGTTGAAGATGTGTGCCTTTCCCCATTCTGAGCCAGGGTTTGTTTCAAGTTCTGCACAGTACATAATCCTATTGTGTAAAACTGAGCACCCAGAAACAGAAGCACCCAAAATCTGAGACCCCTTTTGAATATCTCAGCCTATTCTTTTTCAGGCAAGCACAACTGCTCCTGTATAAAACTTGTATCTCATCAGAGCTCATTCTAGATAGGTGAATCATGTCACAAAAACAAGAGCTACAAAAAAAAATTGAACAGTTTGAAATTTTAAGGTCTTTTAAGCTTTGTCCTGTCTCTAATTCATGTATTGTATTTTCATCAGCGATATGTGAAAAAATGTACATACTTCACAGTGCCCATCCTCTTTAGCAATAAAATACAAGCATTATTTACATACAGCTATGTAAAAATTTTTGCAACAAATGAGAAATATAAACCTTTTGGGGGAGGGGGTCTGCCCCTGTTCTCTCTAGTGAAGAGAGAGAATTGTATTCTGAGAGGCTATAGGCAGTTACCAAGCCTGCCCCAGATCTAAGAGGTGGAGTCTACATCTGAAATCTGGGAGGTACTGCTCATGTGCAGTGCATCCCTGACTCCACAAACAAAGGCAGAGATCACAGCTGACAGCTCTGAAATGGAGACGTCAGCAATGAGAGACAGTGGGCATTCCCCCAGTTAAACTAGAGTAGGAGGAATGAAGGAACAAAAGAGGTCCAGAGGATAGGGCTGTGGAACTGTGACTAATGAGAGATGAGTTTTACTCCTGCTCTGCCATTGACCTGGCTTTGTGAACTTGGACACGTGCTGATTGACCTTCATCTGTCTGTGTCCCTTTCCCCTCTAACCTTTTGTCTGTCTTGTCTATTTAGATAGTAAGCTCTTCGGGGCAAATACTGTCTCTCACTACATATACAGCACCTGCTCAAAGCTTGGTTGGAGTGCTAGGCACTGCTATAATACAAGCAACACCAAAAGCCTCCAAGAGTTACCAAGTGTGTTGTGGATAGATCTGGCCCAATCCCTCTCTCTCTCTTCCTGCATGGGAATGTTGGAGGAGAGAGAGGAAAAGAGGAGCAGAATGTGTAGACAAGTGCACAGCTGGGCTAAGACATGCATGTACAAGTAACTCCAATGACTGGGAGCAGAATTTGATCATTTTCATCCTCAGTCTCTTTACCTTGTTGCCACATCGCTGCGGACTGCGTATTATCCCACTATATCCCAGTATTTCACATGTCTCTGTTTATTAAACACACATTCTATTTAAGGCTATCTGGCAATATGAGCTTTTGCTCTGTCATCCCCTAATATTAATAGCTATTGTTCAAAATGTAATATTTATAATAAAAACATGTTATAGAACTAGTGATCCTATATATCCATACTATATATGTATATTTAAACATTGGCAAAAATGAGATTAGTTACCTTTGTACAGTACCTTGCACAACAGGGCTGGGGCTCTAGAGTGACACTGACATAGAAATAAATAAAATAATAATACATTATATATAAAAATATACCACCATAAATTCTTAGTCTCACATTCATTTTGCCCACTCCTTTGATGTTTAACAGAGCTTTAGAAAAATTACAATGTCAACTAGCTTAGGAGACACAAAAATCCTGATCAATGACAAAGGGTTTTATAATAACCATGTATAAGAAGAAAGGAATTGTTCAGGGTGGTTCAATGGGTTATCAGTAAGAGTAGTAAGATAAATCAGGGACTTAAAGGATTTCAAGAGAAAGTTCCTGAAAATGTTTTCTGTAGACTATGGAAGTTAAGTAGTTGAAACCTCAAACCTTGGGACATTTAAACCTAGTGTGGAAAAAGCACAAGCAAATATCTTCTAAGGAACAATTCCATCAATAAGTTGGAATAGATGCATAATAGGTCTTTTGCTGCTCTGATTTTTATTATTCTAATCCATCACCCTTATTTTATATAGACCTTAAAAATTATATTTGTGAGAAAATTATGACTCTGCGTCTATTTTTTATATATCTACACACACACGCATATGAATATACACACAGATGTACACATACACATATAGGATTTGATTTTGAAAGCACAAAGTACAAAAAACGATTTTGCATCTAATTTGCATATCCTATAGTTGCAATTGCATTTGTAAATAAACTAATAGAAGATACTTATATTGTCATTTGCATGCACAATTTGCATGCACAATTGTGATGATTCACTCACAAACTATGCAGATAATTGTACACATATTTTGCGTAATGCATTTAAAAATTAGGCCAAAAATGTAACAGTATCTGTTTGGACATATGTCCTGCTTCAGCCAATGAAACTGACCCAGTCTATGAGCTGTGCCTGAAGACTTAATAAAATAGAAATTATATGGGTTGGATTGTGGGTAGAAGCCAAAGGCAGATGAGGGGGCTATGGAAGTGTCCCAGGAGGAATTCTATCTAATCCAGCTATAATTTCACCACAGGGTCTTGGGGAATAACAGTTATGCCACCCTGGGTGAGACTACAAGACTTCACTGCTCTCAGATCTGTTGACTGGTGCTCCGGGAAGAATAGAGCCATGGCACCATCATCCTCCTTCCTCTCCGCCTCACCCCTTTTGGGAAGGGTGACACTCCTCATGGCACTTTTTAGAACCCACAATGAGAAGAGCCAGAGACTTCAGAAAGTCCATGAGGGATTTTGCTACTGCCAATCTTTTGAAGGTGGATGGCACTTAGATATTATGCTGATGGGCAGCAATGCCAAACCTTTTACAATAGAGAGATAGAGAATCAGCTGTTGGCTGCACCAGTGCTCTCATGTCGCAATGTGTCTGGCTTCACTACAGGTATGTAAGATGGACTGAAAGAGGGAGGATGAAGGCTTCAGTCTGGCTCTCTGTGTATGGAATTGTCAGATAAATAGGATTTTCAGAAATGAGACTCTCTTATCAACTAAGAAAGTGGCCAACACTCCCTATATGAGGGCCCATACAAAGCACAACGTTGTGTGTACTTCAACAGAGATCGAGAACAACAAAAGGAGATGGGGGAGAGAGGAAGGTATTTTCACTCTAAGTATTTAGCCTACAATTGGAATAATGATCCAGGGCTTTTCACAGATAGTTTGGCCTTGGGTTATCATAGCATTATGAAACAGTGCCTGACATTGATTTCTATAGAAAATTCTCCTTTACTTGAATGGGTGCTGCAGATGTAGAATGATAGCAGCATATAGCTCTTAGCCATTAATGCCCAGAGCTTTCATAATTATTATTATACATTACTGAGGATACAGTATATTTATTATACAGACTACAGTAGGCCTCTTTTGCGAGCTGCCCTGGGCCTGTTCTCTGAGCCACATCAAGCAGGAAGTTTAAATGAAACGGCTCCCAAGTTTCTTAAATGGTTTAATAAAACATATACTGACTGCAATATTCAGTTTATAGTAGCAAACTATTGCCCCTTGGTTTGAAAAATGACCTCTAGTTGGCAATTTTACTCTCAGCTTCAAAGATTATAGTCCACTGTTGGTCATTTTCTCAATCCACAGGGCAATACTTTTCCATAACAAGCTCAAACAGCAATCAGTATTTGTAGACTGCTACACAAGTTGAGGATAATATGCCTCAACACATTCTGTTATATGACTAAACAGAAGAAGAAATAACCTGGTGACACAGATACATGGAGAAAAGGAATGCTAGTCTCTTGATGCTGAGGCAGCAGAAAAGTAAATTTCTTTGTATTTTGCAGATTTGTATTGCATTTAATGCCTCTTTAATACAAAATAAAGGTCTCTAATTTGATTCTCTTTTTATTAGTGACATTTGGCTTTATATCGTCTTAGGTGTATTCTTATTTTAATGTATTATAGCAAGCACTAGATCCTGTTAGTGGCTATCAAATTTACAAACTTTAATGAGAGATACCCTAAATATAAAATCATATCATCATACATTCAGAGCCCAATTTTCAAACAGATGCCTCAAATATCCAACTGCCTGTGGGCATATAAAATATATCACATTTATGGGCCTGATATTGGGAGACTCCTATATACAGTATTTCAAAAGGCTCTAAATAGTTTTTTCAGCATCTAAATGTGGGATTTGAATATCATGTTAAGGTGCTTACATTTGAAAAATGGGTTCCCCACTTACAGAATCAAAGGTCTATTTTGTGGGAGACTCGTCTTGTGGATAAGTCAGAGGTTCAGAAGATCTGGGTTCTGTTCCCAGCTCTGCCTAGACTTCCCACATAACCTTCTCTAAAAAATGGGAGTAATAATACCTACCTAGCTAAAAGGAGTGTTGTGTGGTTTAATTCATTAACAAATGAAAGATCTTGCAGATCCTCCACCATAAATACAAAATATTATTATTACAAGGGTGACACCCATTCCTGTATGCATAAAGCCTGAGAGCTCTGGTTTTATGCAGACAGAGTGCAGGGCATTTTTGAATGAGTTATTTACCCATATCCAGAGCCAAAGTGGAACAAATTGCACAGAGTCCTGGAGCAAATGATTTAATGTAAAAGTGAATCTGCAGCTCTGCCTCCCACTCTAGATGTGGGGGTCCAGCACCAAGCCCTCTGTTCCACTTAAATGTGGCACAGAGGATGTTGCGGGATTCCCTGGCTAAATAACACATAGTGGTATCTCTCAGTCCATCCAATGTGCCACAGAAAACACCTGTTCCAGACCTGCATAAATTGGTGTAAAAGACTCCATGCCTGACCTGCCCGCAGCATTGCATTTTGGGGTGCCAGAATGGCAACTTTTTCTGAGACATGTAGGGGCTCCACAGGCGCTCCTACATTGCTGCTCAACCAGTGATTCCCATGCAGCCCTTACTTAGGGCCTTTTGCTAGCCCCCACACCTGGATGAATTGCATCCATAAGTACTGATATATTTGGGCTAAAGAATATGTTCATATCTGATTGCCAGAAGATGATGACCCTCTATTTTAAAACTCTGCGTTCAATTTACATGCTTAATTCATTAATACTATTTGGTGAATTCAATTATACATTTTTATGATTTTAGAAAAAAAAAGCTTTTTAGTATAAAAAGCAGCAATTTCCTTTTTTAAAACATTTTTCATTTTTAAAGTATAAAAATGGCACGTATGTACCATAGCATAATGGATTAATTAAGGAATATTATGTTTATCCTAAGTCCCAACTGAGTTGTACATCTTCGTAACTCACTCATAAAAAATAATGTATTATCCCATTCTCAATAATGATATAACTTCTATTTTTACCATACCTCTTTAGAATAAATTGTTCTAAATTGGATTATCCTGAGATACAGTAAGGAATGTAAAAAAATTACATTGTTATTTTTAAAATGTACATTGCTATGTATAAAAATCATAATCTTCTCTCTGTGCTTTTGAACTGTCATGTTATTCCCACTGTTATGAAATCAAGCTGCTACTGCCACACCTAAAATCAAATGCAATGCACATTACATCCCTTTGCATATACAATGTATTTGTTGCCTTAATCACAAAACCACCAGACAGTATTTTTATGACTATTTCTTTGTTATTGACAAATCATGTATGTAGGTAACACACAAATCTGCATGCAAAGGCTCATAAAAGCCTCAGATTTCTAAATCAACAGATGAAAAATCCCAAAATAATAATGTACAGATGTTCCTTATTTAAATGAGCTGTTGGCATTTAATGCTGCCAATCAAATGTGATAAAATTTGTGAACTTCCAGGTATTCAGCATTTACAGTGGATAATTTTTTTAATCAAATGATCATTCCAGATGACTGAAAAAAATTATTGTTCAATAAATATAAAATGGTATATTATTGATGCTATCTTTGGATTACTATACAAAAGGTCAATTGAATGGTATTGTTCATTACCAGATCCTTTTCCTTTTACATCTAAGGTTGGTTGATTTTGCTGTCCTTAAAACTGAAATACTTCACTAAAAGTACATTATCTGTATAGTAATCCTCTTCTCGAACATAAAATGGAATATCAGTTTCTAATCCTCCACAGATAACCATTCCAATCCATAGTATGTTTTACTGTAAAGACAGAATAATACAATATGTTTGATAAATCATATGTGTACTGTGTACAAGGAGAAAGGTTTCTCTCTTGCCCTACAAGATGCACCTGTGTTAAAAAAAACACATTAAATGTTGCCATTGTAGAATCTTGAGAAGTTTTATAACAGAGACATCTAAGCTTAGAAGAAGGAAGGTGGTCTATAGGTCAAACAAGTTTCCGATGAGAACTGATTAAGCCGAAGTACTATTCCACTGATTATAAGTTTTCATCCAGGCATCAAATCCTTGAGTCTTCTATTGGTTAAATAAAGCTGATCTTTATGTATTTCAAAGCAAAAGGAAAATGAAATCCTCCCCAGCTCTTTTACTTGATTTGGAGCCATCTAGGTATGCACACTGGGTGCGTAACCAGCCTCTAACTACTGGGGATTGGAAGGAAATTTTCCTTGGGCAAAGATTATCCCATAATTGCTAACTGCAGGGTTTTCTGAACCTTCCTCTGAATCAGCTTCTCCTGGCCACTTTCAACGACTGGATACTGTACTAGATGGCCCACTGGTATAATCCAAAACGGCAATTCGATGAGCTTTGTCAATTGGCTTTGTCTGGCCAATTGTTAGCCTATCTACAAGAATTTATTGCAGTTACCCTTACCCGCGCTCCCTCCCCTCTTACACCTATTGCTGGTCACACTCACTTGCTGCATCTTGTCTTAAATGAAGCCCCAATCCAGCACCCTGAACCCGGCTGGCAGACCTGTGCACCCAAGCCCCACGGAATTCCAGGGGCTGCCTGGCTGGAGGATCAGAACCTTAGAATGGTAAACTCCTCAGGGCAGGGTCCATGCCATGCTATGTGTACGGTGCTAAGCACCATTGCATTGCACTTCTGATTCCTTTGGGTACTACTCTAATACAAATGCATAAATCAATGCCAGTACAGTAAGTCTATATAAAAGAAGCCACCTAAAGAGACCACAGCAGCATGCCCGTAACACCACTGTATGAAGGATAGCAAGTTATGGATAAAAAGACAATGTAAAAGTAAACCTCGTTACCCAATATGCACATAATTTAGTAAAATGTTTGTATAAAATATTTTGGGGATATTTTTCTTAATGCAAGGATTTTTTAATGATTTTAAAGTCTTTTTAAAATTAGCATTACAGAAGAGAGTAAATGCATAAATAAAAATTAATTAATTAACAAAAAAGGAATTTATTACCTGATAATTATTTCACTGTGACTCAGTTACACCCGTGCAGAATGATGAGTAAGTCAGGCAGGCAGGCTGCAACCTGTCATGAGCCATCATTTTAATTCCCCTGTCCCCTAATTTACTTCTCTTCCAATGTGTAGCAGGGTGGTCACTAACCCTCATGGCCGGGGGTCCTTTGGCAGGCACCCTCCCCTCTTGCTGGCCCCTGAAGCACTCCACACAGCACACTTACCAGGGCTGAGTTCACGCAGTCCTCAGAGTCCTTAATCACAAAATAGTCCAAACACTCCTCCATGAATCCCCAGTATAAAGTCCATAATCCTAATTCCACAGTTCATACTTAGCTCTGGTTCTTCTGCCACACCCAGAGCTCTTCCTCTGTCAGTCTGCTCCCCCCAAAGCCACCGGTCCCAGTCCTTTCTGGCTGGAACTTAGCCCTCTGGCCCTGGCTTTCTTCTCCTTCAGAGTCTCTCCTGGTCTGAAAGAGCATGTGGACTCCCTACTGCCCTCCTCCAGAGAACTCATCCCAATTAGCTGAAAGAGAGGGGAGCCCTGCCCCACCCTACAGTCCATGGCTCCTCTTCGCAGGCCCTTAAAAGGAATGATGCATGGTGGGTTTTCCCTCCCATACAACTCCTAATTATCCAGGACCACTTCTTCCCTTCTGCTACCAGGCCATTTTCTGGGCCTTTATTCATTCCAACACCTGGAATGGGGTCTTATGGAATCTTTTATTCTTAAAGGGCCAGAACACCATTTACATACTGGAAATCTCTGAGAACCAGCAAAACTGAGACATATGGAGGACAACGTTTCTTCTACTATATGCACTGTATTATGCCCAAAAATGCCCATCTAAAGCGGCATGGGACATGGGAGCGACTAAGTCACAGAGATATGCCTTGGTTATCAGCAAGAAAAACAGCTTCTAAGTAACACCATCTCGGCAGTGAGACAAAGCAAAAATAAAAGAAAGAGCCAATATAAATGTTCTTGCAAGGTATATCAACATAATTTTCCAAACCGGGAAAGCAAAGGTCAGTGACTACATTAAGGGTCAAGAGTCAGACCCACAGTCATTAATTCATATAACCAAGTGAATATTAAAAAAAGCATCTCAAGTCCTCCATAGATACAAACCTTTTGTCCCCTTTTTCAGGCAAATAGGTGGCCACTGAACTAGAAAAAATACCCCTAATCTTTATTGCAGACTGGAGGCTTTGCGTCTGATATAACTTTGTGAGTAAAGATTACCCCAACCACAAATATTGAGCTCTTTAGAGAGCTCCTCAAGAAGAGAAAAACAGATAAATTAGCCGCCAGGAGAAACACTTTCCCTCTCTCTGAAGAAGCAGCCGGTATCATCATGATTTCAAGTTTTTACTTAGATAGAGTCTGCTATCAGAAAGAAAAAGGACCAAGGTCAAATCTCCAAACTGTGGTAACTATGAGTCTAACCAAAAGGAACTGTTAGGTACATTTGAGATTGATTGAAGAGGAGAAGCTGCTCTGATTGAAAGAAGAGAGGGAGAAATAGAGAATCTCCATCATAGACTGTTGTTACATTACAACCTGAGATCCATCATTAATTTAGTTCACTTGTTTACTTTGGGAGGAAATGCACTGAGCAAGCTAGAGAGAGACAAACTGTTCCTGCTGAGAGGGACTGTTGCATAAGTGGGAAAAGAGGAAAAGTTTGAGGGGAAAAAATTTTCTAAACAGAAAATAAGGAATTTGAGGCCAAATCTTCAGCTGTTGTAAAATTGTGTAGGCCTATTGAGTTTAATGGACTATACCAATTTACATCAACTGGCCATTGCAGCAAACAATTCAGTGAGATTGAGCTGAGATTGAGGAAAGAGGGCATCAAATGGAGCCTTTCCAGAGACTGCTATTGAGCTGTTCCTTAGTGGTGGCAGATGAGGGTGTGGGAAACCTCTCTTAGGTAGTGAAAAACCAGAAAAAGAAAACAGGACTTGTTTGTGTTTTTAAGGCATCTATCAGAGGGAGTTTCTCTCACTGCTGAACTCCTGATGGCCAATCACATTCAAAGGCACAAGAGAGGACAGAAATCACAGCATACACACCTTGAAGCTGCCAGAGTCAATACCATACAATTGTACACATGTTACACTGATGGCTTCTCTTGCTCATCTGCCCACTTTCCAAAGCCTCACTGTATTAGCCTATATTGCTAAAGAGAAACTCCTTGACTTGCTGTGTGAATTCATATAAGCTGCTGCACTCCAAAGGTAAGCCACCAAAATAACAGAGATAATGTTTGCCTTCTCTTCAACCCAGAGGAAGGGAGAGGGGCTGAACATTTAGAGTGGAAAGGTAGCAGATAAGAGGACACAAATATCTGATCCTGTAACTGGCCCCCACACCAGCCTGACTGATGTAAGGGAAGGCACTGATCATCCTCCTTTGGTGGCAACTAAGTCACAAAAATATTTTTATTTACTGATTACATTTAAGAAGCCCCACTTTTCCCCAGAGTCCACAGCTACAATTCAAAAATATTTTGAGGTCAGGACTCTGCAACAAGCTTCTTAGTTGCTTTTAGTAATAAGATAATTATCTGTAACTATATAAGGAATTACTATTTTTAAAAAATATCACATAAAAATAGCTTTCATTTTTCCCAATGTGTAGAAAAGATTCTCTGCCTACAACTCAAATTATCATTCTTTCCTTTGTGCAAAACGAATTGACCCAGAAAACTAAAAGGGTAACAACCCATATTTGCTGGGCTTATTCAGCAGCCAAAAGTTCATGAAAAACACTGTTGTGTATCACATAGCAACCACTTGATGCCTATTATCAAAATACAGTAGTTATTGAAAAAGTAAAATCTTGCACTCTAAAATATAAAGCAGGGCTGTAATGTGTGTTTAGTTTTCTTGGGATATATTCAAGCCTTGTCATTTTCTGCCTTTCCACAGCTTTGGCATACTTGGTCAGCTATGCACTTTTCAGTTATGCACCGGGGGAGAAAGGGGGGACTCCTGCAGTGTTTTTCATAGAGGATACTGTCAATTCAGACCAGGGTTTGAGATCACTGTTAAGAGAGGAATTATATGTGCTCTATTTTTGCACAAGTATATTCAGGTTTTTTTTAAATGTCATATACAAGAGTTTGGGAGAGGAAAGTAAAGGGTGATGATTATTGATTCAGCACTACCCCTGCGGATTGTTGGCTACCCCCAGAGAAAACCACCACCAAATCCCCAGCAAGTAGTCTATAGGTGGACAGATGTCACATTCGCAGTTTTGAATTTGTTTTTCATATCAGCTCTAGTTTTAAGCCAGGATTGTGTGGCAATCTCTTAGCAGAATTTCATATCAGAAAAACAGTAAACTTTTAGGCAGAATGGGAGAATGCTGTTTCTCCAAATTCTTTATTTTATTTTTAACACACACAAAAAAGCTTATACATTGGAAGAAATAGAAAGTGTATTGTGGAAACAGTACAGTATTAGCAATCTGGGTTAAAAACTGGAGGAGTGTTTTTATTCTAAAATATTTTTAAAGGAACAGCAGTTGTAGTAGCTGCTAGAAGAACTTGAGCTGTAGGGCAGGCTCCAATCTCCACAGGAGTCAATATAAAGATGCATTGTCTTCAACAAGAGTTAGATCAGACCATTACTTAGAATACAAGGCCAAGGCCAAAATGGATCTCCTTTAGCAACAGGAGTGGGAGATAAAGGGGAGGATGAGGAGGGAATAAAGTACCCCTGCGGTAGGCATCACATGCTATCTTCAAGGAGGTAATTTAAAAATCTCTAGAGTATAGTATTTTGTAACAAATGTCAAGAAGGAATTGTTGACTAGCTTAGCTTCCCTCTGCTATTCATAGGTAAGGCTGTACGCATGCAGGTGTGCAACATTTCCCTTTGTTTGTTCTATCATACAGTAATAAGCTTGTTCAGCTTATCTGTTTATCTAAAAGAGTGGTTAAAATTAATTTGAGTGGTGGAAATACGAGATCACCAGCAGCGTACAATAAGTGGCTAAGAAAGCTAAAAAGGGGAAAAAATCAGAATGCATGTTATTTCTGAGGTACCTTACCTTGAGCCTACTGAATGCAGATAAGAGCATGTTTGCGGTTTCCATGATCTATCAAAAGAAAGTGAGTGCTAGGCAGTTAACCCCAACTTAATGTGTGAAGTAGCTAAGGTGTAGGAAGATGTGAGGGTGCATTAGGTAGCTAAAAATGAAGAGGTGGTTTTGATGTGATTGAAGATGGGTATGGCTGAATGTTTCCAAGATAAGATGGGGAACAAGGACAGAGTGAAGATGTAGCCTGCAATGCTGTATGTGCTTCTGCTCCTCTTTGTGAAAGCCCTGGGGGAAAGAAAAGACCACTTTCCCCACTCTGCTTCTTCATAGCACCCAAAGGCTATATACCTTCACCTATCCTCCCTTTTTACCTTCTTATGCATTGATATTGGAAAAAGTATATTATACTTATATGCCCACTTGAACAGAATATTTGCATTGTCAGATTGTAGATAGGTATATGAAATACACAGGAATTTCCAATATACAGGAAATATGTGGGTTGGTCATTGGTAGATGATCTTACCATGACTGGATAAGGTAAGGGTGGTAATTATAAATGATTAATGAATAGCTATTGTTACAGTAAAACAGTCTTGCCTAATTTACCAGCAAGATATTGGCATACTTAATAAAACAAAAAACGAACCATTAAATTTCAGTGAACAGTAAACTCATGAAAATGTTCCACTCTAACAAGGAGAATTTGTGCATAGAGCAATAAAGCGGCATTTTCTGCCCAATTCCATCCCATTCTGAAATTGTACATTTCTTTAGAGAGAGGGGATCTACAAAAAAAAGGTTCAGATTATCAGAAGAGCGATACCAACAATATTTTTATGCAAATTATTAGGAACAGATGAACCAAACTGGCTTACCCAAGAACCAGTTGGAAAAATGGCTCAAAAGTCAAATCAAGCCTTACTTTGAGGAAAAAGTAAAAATGATTAATTTTACACTTCTAAAGCAAACCACTTTCACAGTTTCATCTACAGATCTCAAAGCACTTCACAAACATCAGTTAAATTGCAGGACCCTTATGCGGCTGATAAGTGGTATTATCCCCATCTTATAGATGGGGGAAAATGTATGTTTCATGCTCAAAGTCACACAGTGATTTAGTGGCAATGCTGGGAGTAAAACCCAAGAGCTAAAGCTACCAGTCTAGGTATTGACCTCACTGGTCCTGTGAGATAAACATTGATCAAATGAGATAAATGTAGTCTTAGAAAGACAAAAAGTCTTGTTTGTGTTTTCTTTCAAGGATTAGGCCCCAGTACACTTCACGTTTTGAGATCACCTCTTTTTGTTTATCCTACCAAAATTTGCCTGTTGAGGAATCAGTATTTAGACTTAAAGCAGGATCTGCTTTAGGCTTTAGGCTTTGGAACTGGGATCGGAGGTAAATCAGGACTATGAATTTGGCTCCAGATTCATTATGCGAATATTTCACAAAGATTTCAGTTACATCAGAATGTGAAACGGAAAAAAAAATTCTCAACATGGATTGTACCTGGTATCCAGGATTTGAATCCAAAACCCTATTCTCCACTGAAATACAAAGGGGCTCAATTCAAGGTTTCACTCTTGGTCCATCTCTATTTCTATGTAGACAACAGTTCTAAGTAAAGTGATAGGACTAGATTGTGTAGTCCAGCCAAGCTGCACTCAGTGCAAGAACAGAGAATAGGCAAAGGTGGCTTTAGGTTACTTTTGCGACCCTTGATCCTTAGCCAGTGGAATGATGGGCCAGTCCCCTGGTGTAGATTAGAACAGCCTAAAGGCTGCTGTATACTGCACTAACTGCCAATAGGATTGCTAGAGTGCAGAAAAGTCCTAGCTACCCACCGCTCTGTCTACCAGACATAATCCCCTGTGCCATGAGGAGAGTGGCACAGGAGCCACTACTGTAGCTCTACATGATCCCAGGATTCCCCTGTTCAAGAAGAATAAGGCTTCACTGGCTGGAGCTTTTGAGGCATCTTTTCAAAGGAAGACTGGCACAAAGCTTCCTTAATGGACTGGTGCATTTGTCCCACAGACTGCCCCATGGACTTTTCATAGAGCCTCCTGCTGGACTAAATGCTGGGAAGTTTAATGGAAGGAACAAGAATATTTTCAGAGAAAAAATTGATGAAGATTTGAAAATGCTTTAGGTCATGGACTATCTAGTGCAAAATCTCCCAAGACTATTGAGGAAAGTTCAAGGAGGACTGATGGAGAAATATTCTATTTAAAATTAAATTCTTTATTGGAAAAAGAAAACTATGACATACCCTAGAACTTGACACTATGACCACTACAACTTCAGGATTCATGAGTAATTAAGCAGTACAATACAATGTAACCTGACTGTTCTAACCCAGTGAAAATACGACAACTTTTAGGTAGCAGCATTCAGTGGCCTGGCCAGTACAATTTTGTTTGAGCTTTAAGTCGATTTCTGCTAGTCAACTGATTTTTGGCTGGCCTCTAGGACAGATTTCACTGTACATTAAACATTTACTTCTTATTTAAAATGGGGAAGCAGTTTTTTTATCTTGTTTGAAGCACTTGAAATACAAAGACAAAAGTTTCATGCTTTTTCTTTTTTCTGACTTGCTATTATATCACCAAAGATCAGTTTTATAAAGCAGATGAGAATGTCTTCTATTTAAATGATCAAGATACAAAATTGCATCCAATGCAGCAGAGAATAACATGATTACAAATACTGCAAGTAATATTATTATGTGACATATAACAATCACAGTCTAATTTTTTTACTAAAAATATGTGTAAAGCTTCACAGTTTATATATTTGTATTGAAAATATTTTTCCTCATTTAAGCTGATTGCACATTTCAAATCATATACAGCTGTACTTTTTAGCCTAAATCAAAGAAGGAATCCATACAGAACTGCACAAGTATTTTGGGTGTTTTTAGACATTGTTGCTATTGACAAGATTAAAATATTTTTCTCATTCATTATTTATATTGATGTGGTGAAACAATGTGAAAGCGTATGCATTTAACACCATGTCACAAAGTAGAGCTAAAATGTGGACATACTGTTCCACTGAGATTTAACTGTGAAATTGGTTAAGTATATGTCACCCTGTCTACAATAATGATATCTTTGGGTGATGAAGATTTAAGATGCTTTGTAAAGATGGCATGTTATCCAAACTCTTAAACCACATTGATTATGAATGTCAAGTATCAGAGGGGTAGCCGTGTTAGTCTGAATCTGTAAAAAGCAACAGAGGGTCCTGTGGCACCTTTAAGACTAACAGAAGTATTGGGAGCATAAGGTTTCATGGGTAAGAACCTCAAATCTGAAGAAGTGAGGTTCTTACCCACAAAAGCTTATGCTCCCAATACTTCTGTTAGTCTTAAAGGTGCCACAGGACCCTCTGTTGCTTTTTACTGATTATGAGGGGTTTTAAATAGATGTGCTAAGATTATCTCCTATATGAGAAAGAGCATTATGACTAGGAACCTTGTAGCCAGCATACAGGGATCACATGTTCAGAAAAAAGTAACACCAGAAAATAATTTTGATTTGACACCCTGATGGAGAAAATGTTTAACTCAAAAACAGTTGCAAACAGTTGGGCAGTTGCAAACTACCCAGAGTTTAGAGACAGGTCCCAGTATAACTTCAAGCCGCTCCACCCAGCAACCCACCAACATTTTTTGGCATTTGACTTTGCCCTCTGCTTTGACAGTTTCTTGGACTGAGAGTACGCAGTCCCCATCTGAGAGTTGGAGGCTGGGATCATGCAATAGAACATAAGAACAGCCATACTGGGTCAGACCAAAGGTCCATCTAGCCCAGTATTCTGTCTTCCGACAGTGGACAATACCAGGTGCCCCAGAGGGAATGAACTGAAAGGTAATCATCAAGTGATCCATCCCCTGACTCCCACTCCCAGCTTCTGGCAAATAGAAATACCTGATTTTGGAGTCAAAATGCATAGATGCATAATGGCTGAATCCAAAACCAGGAACAGCATTGCATGATTCCAACTGCCAGCTCACAGGGATTAATCTGCAGAGTAACTCTTTGCTAAGAGGCAAGGAATCTGCCAAAAAAGAAGGTCAGAACAAAAAGAACAGGAGTACTTGTGGCACCTTAGAGACTAACAAATTTATTAGAGCATAAGCTTTCGTGGACTACAGCCCACGTGGATGCATCCGAAGAAGTGGGCTGTAGTCCACGAAAGCTTATGCTCTAATAAATTTGTTAGTCTCTAAGGTGCCACAAGTACTCCTGTTCTTTTTGCGGATACAGACTAACACGGCTGCTACTCTGAAACCTGTCAGAACAAAGTTATTGTAGCAAAATTGATATTGTTGGATAGAATGGCAGGGAGTTACATTGGAACCTGCTTCCCATAGTGTGTGGGGCAGTGTGAGGAGAGCTAGGTTGGTGGTTTGGGGTGAGAATGAGTAGAAAGAAAAATAACATTTCAGACCAAACGCTTATTCTTACGAACTCTGATCTCACCTATTATAAACCCAGGGAAATATCCAGAAGGTGGTGAATGTTTAAAATGCGCCCTTTAACAAAGCAACACAATGTAACTGGTATCTTTCTTTACATGTCAAACAGTTTGCCTAACAAATCATAATAATGCAGAATGATATAAAATTCACCCATCAAGCCCAAACACAGGCACAAAGATTACCATGGCAAAGAATTGTGAATTTCATTAAATATGTTAAAGGGAAAAAAATCAGCTTTGAAAAATAGTAATCCTGTCTTTCAACAAAAATATTATAGGAAGCTATGAATTTGGTAGATCTGAATAGGATGTTGGTACATGTTTTACTAAGGTAATATAATGGCACACTATTATTAGATCACATTAATCATTACTGTGCCAAAGGCACTGACAGCACCACTGAAAAGGATTGAAAGGGCTGGTAATGGATATAAATTACCCATTGTGTGATAAAAGGATTTTTACTAAGAAGGTAAGAATAAAACAGCAAATTTCTAATATAACTGTTGTGTAAAAACCAAAATAAAAGTAATCCACAGTCAGTAATATCCACAAAATCAAAAAGTAAGCACTTTGAAACAAGATAAAGTCACAATAAAAATTGTATACAATGTAAAATTAATTTCTTGGTGCATAATATTGCTATCAATTTAAATGGTTTATGTGATGACCTCTAAGGAATATGGTCAAGAGAAAGATAGGTTTAGCTAATTAGAACTGAATATGAGTTTATGTAAATATATTTAACTTCCTCAGCAGTATCAGAGGTTACAATGAACCCCAAAATTACAAGATGTGTTATAATTTTAATTTTCCCTTCTGTTCTCTCTAAATTAAAAATTACAACAAATAACTGAACTCTGAAATGGTTTCATTTCGATTCCAAATGATGAAGCCATTAGAAAACAAGGCCAGCCTTTGCTGAGCTATTTAGCCATTTGACTGGTAGTTTTTTTGTTACCAAAGGTCCAATCCTACACCACTCTTTCACTCTGGCAAAAATCTTATAGACATCAATAGAAGTCAGTGAACTCAATAAGCCAGACTGTATCTTTATTTTACAACAGTGTAAATCCAAAGTAGCTCCACTGAAGTCAGTGGAGTTACTCCAGATTTAAATCAGTGTAATTTTGTCTGAGTTAATCGTGTAGGACAGGACACAGCATTCTTTATCAAATTTTTAAAACTGTGGCTCAGATCCTCACATTGGTGTAGTTTTATTGTTTATTTGTTTTTCTTTTATAGATGCAGACACCAATCCTGGAAATACTTAAGTATGTGCTTAACTTTACTCACATAAGTAGTTCCATTAACTTCAATGGGACAATTCATACAGCTAAAATTACTCACCTGCACGTGAGTGTGCAAGGTCAAAAGCTCTGATGGGCCTGAATCTCCTCTCACAGTTATACATCAGTGTAACTCCACTGAAGTACATAGAGTTAGTGCTGATTTACACACGTGTATAATTGAGAGGAGATTCAGGCACCATGATTGTAATGTGAAAGTAACACAATAGGAATTCGACTTTGAACCGGAAGCCATCAGAATTTTGGATTTAAGAATCAGTTAAGAATTGTAGAATTAGTTATAGGATACTTCCTAGAATAAGTTACAGATTACAAAGCAAGACTTTTCTTCCAAATTTAGGACCCTGGGGCCTGATTCTGATTTCACACTGTTTTTTATCCCATTGTGAACCCAAAGGGTTAATAGCAGTTACTTTTGAACTGCACCGATACAGCTGAGAGGAAAATCAGGTCTATAACCTATTATGGAAAAACCCCATTGATTTAAGTAGGTGTTGTTCGCATAGTAATACAGAACAGAAAAGCGCCCTTAATAATATGCATGAGAGATCTTCAATAGAACTTGTTCAAAAAACAAAATAAGTGATAAAATGAATACAACAAACTCCAATCATGAGTTTCATGGATTTTTTTAAATCAACAATCTGCTGATAAAGTAATAAATGATGATTTATTTCTAATACAAATTTACATACCAGCTGTGTAAGATGAGCTCTCATGATTTTACAAAGCAGATTTTTACTTGAAAAATCTATTCGTAATCAATCTACTATAGGCAGTTTTTCCCTGAAAGAATAAATTAAAATGTTTTGGTGGAGAGATAAGAAGATGCACAAGTTTGCTACAAAAACCAGATTGTAAATTGTTAATGCAGGTAGGTCATTTTAATGCAGTTTATTAAGGTGGTGCAACTAAGCTGTTTTGCATAAACCACATTCATAAACAGAGAAAAAGTTAGGCAATAATATAATGAATGATCCTTACCAGGTAACTCTCAAACCAATGAATCTTTCCCTTGGCTGAGAGAAATTCCTAGTGACGAGGGATAGGTACTGAAGGGCAGGAACTGTAAAAACAAGAGATGTGAGAAATTTAAAATATCAAAACGCTATGTTTAAACAAGTCTTTTAAACTAAAACTTTACAATGCCACCCCCAAGTAGTTCTAATGTAACAATGTATAGAGAATACTTAGGATGAGAGTATTAACAGGATTAACACTTTTTTTTAAGGGCTCAATAATGCAAGCGTTTGGTGGTCATTTATTTTTGGGAACTGAAAAGTGCTTTCAGCTCTGGATTGTTCTGAGAGGGAAAACCTCTCTTCAAGACAATGCAGAGGAACAGAATGAAATTCTTCTGATCCTATCCCCTAGACAGTGCAGCAAGAGAGGACAAAACAGGATAAAACAAAAGTTGCATTGCAGACATACTCTAGAAACCCAGTTATTCTCTTTGACATTGATACTCTAATCTCTCAAACCGAGTCAGAGAGAACAACTACTAATTGTGTTTCTACTTTTTTAATTCCATTTTATAACAGAAATAAGTCCTTTGGAGATGATCTCATCTAATAAACCCCACTTAAAAGAGATAAGAGCCAGAAGTAAAAGCCAAGATACAATACTTCCAAGGTATTTGTCTGTAGAGAATTTAGGGACATTACATTAGTAACAAAGTAAAAACAAAAACAAAGGGAGCTCTTATAGCAAAATAAAGTTCACAATATTAAAGCTATAATCTGCAGAATTTAAAGCTGAGAATTGTACACATGTGTATGCCCATGCATGCCTGACAAATGAAATGAAAGGTCATTCTCAAACAATACACTCTTCTATCTATACTAACTTAAGTAGTTTATACATCAGGCTACAGGCTCTCAAAACCCAGTACAGTCATCACAGCGTTAGGGCCCCTTCTTGCAGACTCTTGCTATCAAGCACAGCGCTTACTTCTCCGAGGAGTCCCATTGTCTACAGCTGATAGTCGATGTTTGCAGAGTGGTTTGAACATTGGCCTGCTAAATCCAAGGTTGTGAGCTCAATCCTTGAGGGACCATTTAGGGATCTGTGGCAAAAAAATTCTGTCTGGGGATTGGTCCTTCCTTGAGCAGGGAGTTGGACTAGATGACCTCCTGAGGTCCCTTCCAACCCTGATATTCTATGATTTTCTATGTCCTTAACTTCTGAGAGAAAAAAATAATTTCTTGGTCATTTTACTGCAGTTGGGCTACATCTTTCAACAATTAAATGAGAAAGGGTTGCGGAACTATGCCCTTTGTTCCCTCGAAGGGTAAATAATAATTGTGCTTATTTATATTGAAGGTCCAGGATACAACAATTTTACAACTCATAAATTCTGATTTTTTTTTTAATAAAATAGCCTTGTAACAGCACACTAAAGATTCGGGACCCAACTTTCTCACTGACTTACACCTTCTGCAGTAATTTAAACCCCCTCTGGGGCCAGGACAAATAGCCTCTTGCCCCATTTATACCTATTCCAAAATGCTGCTGCAAGGTTATTTCCAGATCATCAATTTGACCACATCACCAGCTCCCCTTCTCCATTGCATCAAACACAAACTATTTGTTTTCACTTTTAAGGCCCTTACAAGTCTATCCCTGCCCTACCTATCATTTCTTATAAAGTACTGAGACATTGACCCGGGCCATTGTTCTGTAAATTATGCCAGTCTTGAGCGCCCATTTAAAAAGTTTTCTAGTAAGCACCTTTGTGGTTCTGCCATGCTGCCCCTCTTGCATGGGAGGAACTCCCCATAAAAATCTGCAAAGCCACCTCATTGTTCTCCCTAAGTCATTCATTAAGGTTCTCTTCTGCATGATGCCCATAAAGAAAATCAAAAGTAGCTAGACAGCTGATTTGAGGCGACCCCCATTTTTCATGTTTATTGGTATTATTTCATTGTTTCCTTGTGATCCCCCAGCTGTTTGTTTTATTCATCAGTTGTCTATAGTCTTATACTTAGATTGTAAGGTGGCAGGGACAGTCCCCTTGTTTGTGCTTGTGCAGTGCCAAGCACAATGGGGCCCTGCCCTATAGGTGCTACTGCAATACAAATAAATAATAATGCATCTGTGCACGGTGAATGCAAAGAAGGTGCAAACCATTCTCATTCGGATGTCCCATTTTTTGCAAGCATAAATGGCTATACCTGGTGCAAAACGGTGTAAAACGAGGCCTATAGTCTACAGCACTGGCAGAAGAGTATTTTAACCTTTCATAAATAATTTGGGTTTTCAAAGCCTGGTCAGTCAGATTTTGTCCCTCCTTAAAAACCAAAATCAGGATCAGTTTGGATCCAGGTCACATTTATACATATCCCCACCCCCTTTCAGAATTCATATAAGTGATTCTGGTATATTGACTCTTCTCCAGTTATTTGAAAACAAACAGAGCATGAGCAAACTCCTGGACAGCTGTATCTATTAAAGCGTTTATCATATAATATTTCCAACTGTACAGTGTCTAAACGGAGGTGACATTTGGCATTTATTTATTTAGTTGATATCTTAAATTCAGATATACCTTTTTAGTGTTTACTTGTAACTCATTCAAAGTAAGAATGCTGAGAACTAGAAACAAAGACGATAATAAACTGTTGCTTTAGAAAAGATGTTATCTCACTAAACGGGTTCTTAGCGCTCCTATGCCAACATCGTAGACTACATTTTTGCTACACTATTACAAGGCTATTTGTGTTAAAAAAAATTCAGATTTTACAAACACGCTCATGACTTGCAAAATTCTCAAGAATGATTCTCAAGGGGCTTTCACTAAGATGCTTTATAAATTCTGATGACAGACAGAACACAGTAAGGCTTCATCTCTTAAAGTCCTGTACTGATTTGTTTGGAGGCTTCGTGTCATTGATCAGCATGTCAATGTCTCTTGCAATCTGCTTTCCAGTTCATGACTGAGAGTGAACCCCTCAGGTTAAAAACCTTAAATGATTTAAGATCTGTGATACGTAACCTCATGGACAAATTGGGAAAATCTGTAGCTTTGCACATTAAGCCGTAGTAGAAATGATTTAAAACCTTATAAAAAGATATTTTACTTACCTGTGCTAATATTATTCTAACATATTTGATACTGTGTAAAGCAGATATTTTAAAGGGGTAAGCTGCAAGCATGAAAACAAATTAAGATAGTTCCATTTATATCAAATTGGGCCACTTTAAAAAAAAATGTGCATTGCGCACCCCTGCAGACCAATTTATCAGACAATTGATCCTGCAGGAGCAAAATACCGGTGCAGTAGCTTTGGCCTCCCCAGTGAAAGAATCAGTTCCCTCCATGCACATGAGCAGCAATGAAAGTTACTGCACACAGCCCGTCTCTGCAAGAAGAATAAACCTGGGATGCCTTCACAAAAAGCCCGGTAAAGAGTACTGTGGAGACATATGAAATGTAATTATTCTTCACCTAAACATGCACATGTAACTCATTACTGTTAAAAGGAATCTCTCTCACACACGCACATTAAACAGAGAGAGGGATGTCTCCTCTGGGGAGGGGAGAAGGGAGGGATTTATGCAGGTGATAAGAATTATGTACGGAAAACTATCACACAACAATGGGAGAATAGATCCTTAAAGTATAGATTTACTCAGAACCGCTGGGAGCTTTTCCTGAGTGAGGAGAGATGGCGGATTTCAATCATCAGGGCCTCAGCACCACATCCTAGTCCCACTGAAATGAATGGAAAACTCCCATTGATTTCAGCGGGACAAGGACTGGCCCCTCTGTAAACAGACCTTTTGAGGAGATGACATGTCACATTTAACTAATTTTTCTCACTATCAGTTGTTCCCTGACGGCCTCACAAAAACTGCTACAGATGCTATGACTATTATAAATGCATGGCCAGAAAGACAGACATGTAGGCAGGCAAACAGACTGAACTACACTAAGAGTCCAGTCCAGCAACCCTTCTATGGGAAAACTTTCAATTGAGTTCAGCGTTAATTTTGCATACACTGTAATTGCAGGTTAGGAAATACTGGGCCTTCAAGGCCCATTTTAATGTCACTGGGAGTTAAATGTACAAATGGAGAGGGAGACAAGGCCCTAAAGCCAGATTTTGGCATTCATCTCAGTGTTTTTCTATTGTTCTCTAAGAACCAAGATTGTACCCTGAGAACTGGCACCACAGTTCTTGGGCCAGGGCATGATTTCAACTCTTGACACAGCAGGTTACACTGTGAACTGCTGACTTGACCTGCAATGGGGGCAGGCCTTCCATCCCACATGCTCTCTTCACTTGTACTTGGAGAGTCCCAAAAGTGAATACTGATTTGTGGGGTGGGGAGAGGGAGGGCAGAGAGATTGTGGAAGGAATAAATAAACTTCC